>NC_040040.1:46841973-47137192 GCF_003713205.1 Coffea eugenioides
CATTTGTTAGATGGTTTCAAGCATTAATTTTTTTCCCAAAAATAAAATTAATTTTAAAAAATGTCTACATGCAGGTGCAATAAATACGAGTATACACACTCACATGCTGAATTAGACATAATTTATATGTGTTAACAAGTGTCTCAAGCACCAATTAGGAAAATCCATTATTAATTTCAAAGTTAAACGATATTTTTAAGTGGGAGTCCATCAATGCCCGCGCAAAGACCGCCATTGGATCCCCGATCAATTATTAATTGGCAGGCGCCTTGGTGCCTAAAATCAAACCACGATAACCCTGCAGTCAAGCTACTGAAAATTTCAGCTGGCACAAGAAACCTCAAGCTTGGCCAAATAATTCATGCCCATTTGTTAGTATCCAACCAAGCCTCCGAAAACAATGTTGCTGAGAACAATACTTTGCTTAATCTTTATGCCAAATGTGGCCAATTATCAGTCGCACAACGGGTGTTTGATGCATGGTTCAAAGTCACGGTCGCGGTCGCGGTCGCGGCCCGGAACGTTCCATATCGGTCTCGATATATTGGTCGCGATTTCGGTGAGACGCAAATTTTAAAGTATTTAATGTTCTAAAAATTGTTAATAATATAAAAAAGTATGCTAAATAAAAATAATTAAAAAATAGCAAAAGAAACGGTCAAGTCAATCCGTCGCGGCGTGACTCGGCTGATAACTCGGAGTGACTTGGGATAATTCGGAGTGACTCGACCGAGTCAATCCGTCGCGGTGACGACTCGGCCGATTTCTCGGCGAGTCAAGTATTTCGGTATTGTTTCGTCACGATATCGTATCGGTAGGGGTCGAGACGGTGACGACTTGGCCGAGACTTCGAACCATTGTTTGATGGGAATGCGGATGAGAAATGTGGTGTCATGGGGCACCTTAATGGCTGGGTATTTCCATTCTGGGTTTTGTTCAGAGGCTCTTGAATTGTCGCGAGACATGGTTAAAGTGGATAATTTGCGGCTTAATAAATATGTTTTGTCCACAGTTCTTTCTTGTTGTGCCGATGATGGCTTGTATTGTAAAGGTCAGCAATGTCATGGGTATGCGGAGAAGTCTGGATTGATTTTCAATCAACATGTGAAGAACGCACTTGTGTGTATGTATTCGATATGCGAGGATATGGAAGGGGATATGAGGGTTTTTAATGGGGTGCCTGGCCTGGATATTTTCACGTATAATTCGCTTTTGACTGCACTTTTGGAACACGAGTCTTTGAGTGAAGCATTGGATGTTTTTAGGAGGCTGCTAGAGGCGGATGTGGAGTGGGATGGTGTCTCTTACGTGGGTGTTCTGGGCCTTTGTGCTTGTCTTAAGGATTTGAAGTTGGGCTCACAAGCTCACAGTAGAATGTTGAAAACCGGTTTCAATTCTGATATGTTTGTGAATTGTGCAATGTGACGGGTATTTTACATACGTGCAAGCTAAAAAAACCGAATTACACCCGTTCACTGCAAGTATACAGATCAACTAGTAGTTTAGGGTATATATTGGGTCGATCCCACAAGGAAGAGTGAACAATTACCGGTATTACTAAAACTTCTCTATTATTTAGACTATCAATAAATTATAACAAATTTAACCTACTGAAATTATACAAAATGACAAATAAAAGCTCCTTAGGTTGTGGTATCCCTAACTACTCATGCAAGTGTTATATTTGGATCATTGAATACTACATCTAGGCTAATTATGGTGTAATTTCCTAATGCACTTGAATCCTACTTTCGTAGTGAATCAATTATACTTATAACTAATCCATACCTATTCTCATGGTTATGAATTTAGTTACAAGTTCATTTCTTCAATGAAATTACATGAAATGAATCACTAAAAACCACATAGGTGCACCTCTACTCTCGTGAGTGTACTCCCTATGTTTAGCACTTCTTGAACTAGTGTTAAATCTCAATTTTCATTGCAGAAACAACACCTTAGATAATCACAATTAATGGTACCAGATTAATCATGATTTCAAGAGCCAAAGTGCTAAATAACTTGCTCAAATACTAGCAATCAAATAGCCAAATAATAAACACTAACAATCATAGAAGTTCAACCAAACCCAAGGTATAAACTTTAAAGACACATAAATAACATAAATTCCAGAACTTGCATATTAACTATATTTAAGAATCCAATACAAAAGATAAAGAGTTGGAGAAGAGATAACCCATGTCACTTGAGCTTCAACTTCTCTTTCTTCATCTCCATTTTCATCCTAATCTAGCCATTATACAAGAATGGATGAACTACAATTACTACACTATCCTACACTAAGGAAATGGAAGAACTACATTTCTGCACTCTTCAAGCTTCTCCCGTATCCTCTGCATGTCCTGGTTGCTCCCTATATAAACTGCTCCAAAAGCTCCTTTTCCGTTGGTCCAAATTTGCTGCATTTGTTTTCCAAATCTGAAATTGTTAAGATAGTCAATAGCCATTGTTTTTTACTTGAAAATATGCCAACTTTCTTGCCCTTTTGTCTTCTAAAGCATGTGCACCGAATTCTCTTGCAGATTGTAGCTGGAAAGTGGTTAGAGCACAAGAGAATTGACTGAGCAAAATTGCAGAATTGCGGCCAGAAAACGCGCCTACACAAAACGCGGTTACAAGTCATGTTTTGTGTACTCGCGTATTCACTTTGTCCTTACTTCAACTATAATTTTCTCTATCATAAAGGCTGAAATGGCTTTTGTGTAAAACACCAAAGTTGTAGCCCTTTGAGTTAGCTTTCCAATGCTTCAAGAATCATCCAAATCTGAGCTTTGTAACCTGAGATATGATCGAAATACTAAACATTGGTCAGAGCTCTGTTTTCCACTTTGGACAGCTGAGTTGAATTTCGGTATTTCAACTTTTGGACTATGAAAACGGCTGAACTGGACTTTGATGTCTTCATACCAAATGTAGATATATCTCGTAGCTTCAAAATGGTACCAAGATCACCTTGATCCGATCAGTGTAGCTCCAGATATAGTCAAAATACCAAAACGTGTCAGAGTTGTCAAAACCTGACTTTTCTTGATTCAAATTGCATTTTTCCTTTTTACACTTCATATTTTATTTTCACCATTTTAATCCATCTTCAATCATCCAAATATCTTCTCAATGCACTTCATTTGATGATTGAATCATTAAACCTACAAAATATGAAGTTTTTCCCATAAAAATCCATAAAATGCAATGTTTAGCCATTTTAACATAAAATGTAGTTTTTTACCAAAACCTTAGTTATTTTAGTTATTAAACTAAATAATCAAACCAAAATTAACTAATAAAACACACTAAAAATACGTAAAATAAACTCTTATCACAATGATAGATATGTATGGAAAATGTGGTGAGATTATGAAAGCAAGAAAAGCTTTTGGCTCATTAAAAGCTCGGAATGTGGTCTCTTGGACTGCAATCTTGGCTGCTTGCTTGCAAAACGAGTGCTATGAGGAAGCACTAAAGCTATTCTTTGATATGGAAATTGACGGGGTTAGGCCAAATGAGTGCACATTTGCGGTGCTGTTGAATTCCAGTGCTAGCTTATCAGCTGTAGCATATGGAAATTCATTACATGCACACATAGAAAAGGTGGGGTATGAAGATTTTGTCATAGTGGGGAACGCTTTGGTAAATATGTACTCGAGGAATGGAGATATTGAATTGGCTTACAGCGTCTTTGCAAAAAATGCGGTCTCGAGATCCTATTACTTGGAATTCCTTGATATCTGGTTACTCTCACCATGGGTTTGGTAAGGAAGCCCTGACTGTGTTTCGTGACATGTTAGCTGCAGAAGAGAAACCAAATTATGTAACTTTTATTGGGGTTCTCTCTGCTTGTGGACATTTGGGTCTAGTAGAACAAGGGTTCTACTATTTGAACCATTCCATGAACATGCTCGGGATTGAACCTGCCTTGGAGCATTATACCTGTATTATTGGGCTTCTGGGAAAGGCTGGACAAGTCGATGAAGCTGAGAATTTCATGAGGTCTGATAAGAGTTTATTTTACGTATTTTTAAGTGCATTTTATTAGTTAATTTTGAGTTGATTATTTAGTTTTATAATTAAAATAAAGAGGTTTTTGGTAAAATTATATATTTTTGGTAAAAGTGGATAATATTGCATTTCTATTGATTTTAATGGTAAAAACTTCATTTTTATGCAGGAATGATGATTCAATCACCAAAGGATGTCAAATGAGGTAAAAATAGAGATTTGGTGATGAATTCAAGTGGCAACAAGAAGAATGAAGTGAAAAACGTTCAAGTGAGGAAATGCAATACAAGTCAGTTTTGACACTCTTCAGTATTTTGACCATATCTGGAGCTACACTTATCGGATTGAGGTGATCTTTATACCATTTTAAAGCTAAGAAAGAGACCTACAATTCGTATGAAGACATAGAAATCCATTTCTGCCATCTTCATGGGCAAAACGTTGGAATACAGAAGCTGCATTCTGTGGTCGGAAGTTAAAACAGAGGTTTGAACAGGTGACAGTATTTCGATCATATCTCAGGCTACAAAGCTCCGATTTGGATGATTCTTGAAGCATTGGAAAGCTAACTCAAAGGGCTACAACTTTTGTATTTTGCAAAAAAGCTAGTTCGGCCTTTATAATAGAGAAAATCGCAGATGAAGTAAGGCCAAAGTGAATACGCGAGTACACAAAACGTGACTTGTAACCGCGTTTTGTGTAGGCGCGTTTTATAGCCGAAATTCTGCAATTTGACTCAGCCAATTCTCTTGTGTTCATACCACTTTCCAGCTATAAGATGCAAGGGAATTCGGTGCACATGCTTCAGAAGACAAAAAGGCAAGAAAAGTGGCTTATTTTCAAGTCAAAAATATTGGTTTTTGACTATGCTAACAAAGTGGAGATTTGGGAATCAAAGGATAGAATTTGACTTGGAAAAATGGAGCATTTGAGTGTTTTTTATGCAGAGATATGGGGAGAGATCTGGGAACCATTCGTAGCTTAGTTTCTTACAGAAAAGCATAGTCTCTCTAGCTAGGTACTTGCAAGGGGCAATTGAGGTTTCATCTTGTAATCATCTTAGTTCAAGACAAAGGAGATTTTTGGAAGGCTTTACCATATCTTGGCTAAGACTTTCTTTACTCTGTTTGTATTTGTAATTCCTGATGATTTACATTAATGAAGTTATGAGTGTTTCATCATTCATGAGTAGCTAATTTCCTTTATCTAGGGAGTAGATGAAGCTTATGGCCAAATGATATGAAGTGATTGTGATTTATGCTTGTTATGTCTTGTATTAACTTATCTACTTGTGTATGTTGGATTACTTGTTGTTGCTTGATCACCAATAGCAGGTTTATAGTTGTTTTTACTCATTGAGAAATGGTAAAAATAATGGAATGACATAAGTAGAGCTTGAGTAGTATATTCATGAGAATAGAAATACATTCAAGTGGATGAAATCTGCATTTCATGTGTGAATAAGAACAGATTTAGTATTTACCAAGAGATTAGGAAAAACTAATCTGTTTTAACCCATTATTATCATGAGAATGTGATTTTGGTATTTCTGGAAATGAATCCTTGGTTAAACAAGAGCAGTAACAAGTGTTGAATTAATTCATTTTAGATCTTTTGTGTCATAAGTGGAATCTACATCCCTAGATCTTAATATTTAGTGAATTCTACTCCTATTGTGAAATTGCATTTATCTATTTAAGAATTTTTGTAGTTGAATTAAAATCTGAAGTTTCTGCTCAAATTAATTGTAAGTCTAAATAATAGAGTAAATTAGTATCTAATAATTGTTTTAATTGCTCCTCGTGGGATCGACCCGATACACATCTTGTACTACAATTGCGACCTGTATACTTGCAGTCCAACGGGTGTAAAATCGGAATTAAACTTGCATTGATACAAAAACCCCGTCAAGGTCAATGCCAGTCAAATGGGACATTGTTGCCTGGCGAACTTTGCTTGATGCTTGTCATGTACAACGGAATTATCGTGTAGGAATGCGAGCAGCAGAAGTCATCTTGCAAATGGATCCGAATGATGTGGGAACTTGTATCCTGTTGTCTAACATGCACGCCAAGTTCAAAAGGTGGGATGGTATTGTTGAAATGCGGAAACTAATGAGAGAAAGAAACATTAAGAAAGAACCAGGATTGAGTTGGACAGAAATAAGAAACAATACCCATATCTTCATTGCAGGTGATAACAAGCACCCAGAGTCTGTTGAAATTCAAAAGAAGGTTAGAGAGCTGTTGGCTGAAATAAAGCCACTTGGTTATGTACCAGATCCAGCTTCTGCACTGCATGATGTTGAGAAGGAACAGAAAGTAGATTATCTTACTCTCCACAGCGAGAAGCTTGCCATAGCATATGCACTGATGAAGACACCTCCAAATGCACCTACTCGTGTCATCAAGAACCTTCGGATATGTGATGATTGCCATTCTGCAGCAAAACTTATTTCAAAAGTTACAAACAGGCTCATTGTCATAAGAGATGCCAATCATTTCCATACTTTCCGCAATGGAATTTGTTCCTGCGCAGATTATTGGTAACATTTAAATATCAAATCATCTAGGGGAGATCAAATGAGACTATTGTCTGCGAGCTGCAAGTTATGCCATCGAACCGGCTGGCTCAGTTAGCTTGACCAACAGTCTTGAAGGTCTTAGCACTAATGCCAATCTTTACATAAGATTCCCAGGAATCCCAATGCGAGGCTCATGGCAACAGCAGTTAGAGAGTTAATGATATCTGAGAGATAGCGCGACAGCTTGATTTTTCTGAACCGTTACCTATAGGTGAAGGTTAACTCAGCTTTTCAAGGATAAGCTGCAATTCCTCGTACTCTTGTGTTAATTTGGATTTCCTTGCTTTTCACCAAATGCATTTAATTTTAACCATTTATATGTATCGCGAGTGCAAAACATGAAGTCTGCAGAAGCACTTTCAGTCTTTCAGAGGCGCATCGTTGGCAAAGCTTTGAAAGCTGTACACAAGAGATCATACTTCCTGGGGGAACTTATTCAATGAAAGTCAGTCATTCACTTGCAAAGCCTTTTACTCTGTTAGGGCTTGTTATGCCCAAAGTGAAAGAAACCAAACCCCTTTCTTTTCTAAGTTTTGCATTTCTGCGCTACAATCAAGCATATTGATTTCCTAATGATTAATAATATTTTGCTATTCTTCGAAAAAAAAATAATCGATATTTTTAAGCAAAATTAATTGAGTCTGCTCCTTCTGCTACGAGGTGTACATTGTGGTGTTGACATAAACTGACATGATCACTTTACGTACTTCTTTTTTATACCGTTACAAGTTTCATTTAACCGACAAGACTTTCCTTGTATTTGGAAACTAAACAAAAATATGAGAAAAGGAAAATTTCCCAATTTGAATCTGACTCGAGTATGGATGTTCATCATCCAGCTTCCAGAGGAATACAGATTTCCTAAATCATCATGCACTATATCTATTGGAGTTTATTGCCTTTGTAATCTTCCTCTTGAAAAATATTTCCAAACTAATGCAATTTCAAAATTTATTCCCTTGTTAATATATTTATTGCCATGTGGACTTTAAATATGAAAAACTAATCACGCTTAAACTATATTTGATGGTAAAATGGAGTCAAATAAAAAAAAGGAGTCAAATCAATTTTGCTCATTGTAAAATATTTCATTGTCATACCATTTTGCCTATTCGATGTCTTATCTTTTCGTTTCCATGAAAATGCATGAAGTCAAACAATCTTGGTAAAACCCTATCGTTGTTGCATGAAGCCCTTTTTGAAAAAATATATATACTTGATTCTACTTTGTGAATTTGGTAATGAGAGCTATCTTGTTCATTTGATCCATAAAATATGCTATCATCAAATATCGCTCAATTTCTTTTCTTTTTAGAAAACACTACTGTTCTTTAATAGTGAGAATCGATTTGGATGGTCTCAAATAAATATTATCAATTTTAAATATATGATAAGATTGAATCCTTTCCTGCTCTCTTGTATAGTATATGAGGTGTCTCTTGTATAATGTATGAAAGTCGTTAAGAGACTTTTGCATTTTAACAATATGGATGTCCAAGTATAAACAACTGAAAAAATAGGAAATTTTTCAATATGCTTCCCAACTTGGGCCTACGTCCAGGAGGATTTATATGTGAGCCCAATGATGTTGAGTACTCAAGCAACAAGTCAATCTATGCATAACCAGTTGAAATGTATCTTGAGGATAATTTGTTAAAAAAATCCTATGCTAGACAACATTATGATTTAAACAATAGAAACAAACTAACTAGTAGATAGCCCCTCATTGATTTTAGAGATCCTTATATTTGTCTACTGAAAGATGTCGTGTTTGCCTCTATTGCTTAAAAATATCGTTATTTTGAGTTGCTTTTTATAGGTAGAATTTTTTCAGAAACCTTGGGTTAAAGTTTTCCTAGAAGCTTTAAAAATATAGGAGATATTCTATTTTATTTTATCATTTTAAAACCCCTAAAATATTGAGGCCGTAGAGTTGTTGCATTGAGTAAATTCATGTTCCAATTTTCAAGTCATGTATAGTATTGCATGATGACTGATGAGATTGGTCTTTAAAAACCCAAAACTACTGTATGTGCATGATGCATGCATATTGCCCCCAGAAAGAAGCAACTTCAAAGTGAATCCCCTCTTTCGCTTGGTTAATCTTTGTCTCCCACTCATCAATTTATCCTACAAAGTATATAACTGTTCCTTCTCAAACTCTCTTGTGATATACAAAATCAAATGATGGTAAAATGGAGTCAAATAAAAAAAAGAAGTCAAATCGATTTTGCACATTGCAAAACATTACATTGTCACACCATTTTGCCTGTTTGATGTCTTATCTTTTCGTTTCCATCAAAATGCATTGAGTCAAACAGATTTCAGCAAAACCCTATCGTTGTTGCATGAAGCCCATTTTTTGAAAAAAAAAAAGAATATAAATACTTGATTCTACTTTGTGAATTTCATTTAGTTGTTCTTGATAAGTTATTTGTTTATGCTTCTGTTTTTTAATGTATGTTGAGTAGAAAATAATTGATTCTTAATAAAAAACAGTTGGGTGCACTTTGCAAAAATGAGATTTCTACTTTTCAAAACTTTTATTGCAATATGATCTCTTTGTTACCGAATAAGTCCTTATTCTGGTTACCGAATTGGAGGTCTTGACTGTTGAGGTCTACTAAGTAAATGCATGTTCATGCATGGTCCAAATCTTTAATACTCCACATATTGATGAGAATGGTGAAGACAGGATATTTTGATTTTAGCCCATTTCCCAAAGATACTAAAATTGAAAAGTAGAGAAGACAAAAAATTGTTCTTTTGAGAATAAAAAAGTTAGTTACTTTCTTCACCGAATTTGATCTCTTTTAATTTTTGATATAGCTTTGAAGTTTGTACAAAAGAAACGGCAACTTTTTACAATAATTTGCGAGGCTATCTTTGGTGGTTGGTGCAACAGAGAAGGTAGTGAAAATAGTATAAACATACATCGACTACACTCACCAGAGCCTTGAGTACACCCACCAATCTTATTATGCCACATCACCAAAGTTCAACCTAATCTCTCTTATTTATTTTCTCCAAAAGCCATTAATTTTGATAAGTGACTAATTTACGTAATAATTGTATGATATTTTATATTATTTTTAGTCACTTTGGGTATATTATTGGAAGAAAATGATTCATTTTGGCTATAATTGGCATAAAATGCTTTTGTTCAATTAAATGAGATTTTTATCACTTTTTACTTGGATTTTGTGTATTTTGACAGTTTTGATACATTTTCGTATTTCGGCTATAACTTGAGTTACAATGATCGGATTGGGATGATTTTTGAACCCATTTGAAGATAAGAGATAGATCTACAACTTTGGTGAAGACATCTGAATCTAGTTTGAAGGTTTTCCAGGTCAAAAAGCCGAAGTACAGAGTCAATTGTTATTGGTCGAAACTGGAACAAGGCATGGAGCAGGCAAGGGTATTTCAGTCATATCTCAGCCTACACAGATCCAAATGAGGTGATTCTTGATGCATTGGAAAGATAACTCAAAAGTCTACAACTTTCGTGTTTTAGACATGAGCTGGTTCAGCCTCTAACATCAAGAAAAGATCGGTTGAAATTGGGCCAAAAACAGAGCAAGTGATCCACACTCGGATCCACTATTCATCCGAACCCTCGGCTGTTTCTGGGTTAGTGGACCCGAGCTCGGATCCATACGGATCCGAGGCACTGTAGCAGATCGGATCACTGTAGCAGCCCAGATTTACTGTAGCAATCCGGCCGGAACTTGGCCCGATTTAGAGCCGGATTTCTGGCCGGATTGCGGTCAGAAAAGGCTGCTCTGTACGCGTAAAACTCAATTTCACTCCCACCAACTCACATGCGATGCTAGACATGTGAGAAACATTCCCAGCTGTAAAAGGGAGATGTAATCCTCATTTCTTGACCACCTTTCATCATTAAATAGCCAAATTCATTGCAAGAGAAGGAAGGGATTGGGAATCCAAGAGGAGATTGGAGTCCATAGCAGAAAAATAGAGTGAGCTACGGGAGAAAGCTTGAAGCTGCAGAAATGTAGCTCTTTCATCTCCCTAGTGTTAGTTTAGCTTAGTATAGAGTAGTGTAGCTTTTCCATTGTTGTTTATTATCTAGATTAGGATGAAGATGGAGGATGAAGAAGGCAAGGAAGAAAGCTCATGTGACAAGGGTTGTATTCCTTCCAAACTCTTTATCTTTTGTATTTGATTCCAAGTTTAGTTAATATACAAGTTCTGGATTTTGTGTTCATTATGTGTTTCTAAAGTTTATACCTTGGGTTTGGTTGAACTTTCTATGATTGTTAGTGTTAATTGTTTGGTTATTTGATTGGTACGATTTGAGCAAGTTATTTAGCACTTTGGCTCTTTAAATCATGATTAATCTGGTACCATTAATTGTGATTATCTAAGGTGTTGTTTCTGCAATGAAAATTGAGATTTAACACTAGTTCAAGAAGTGCCAAACATAGGGAGTACACTCACGAAAGTAGAGGTGCATCTATGTGATTTTTAGTGATTCATTTCATGTAATTTCATTGAAGAAATGAACTTGTAGCTAATTTCATAACCATGAGAATAGGTATGGATTAGTTATCAGTATAATTGATTCACTACGAAAGTAGGATTCAAATGCATAAGGAAATTACACCATCATTAGCCAAGATATAGTATTCAATGATCCAAATATAGCACTTGCATGAGTAGTTAGGGATACCACAACCTAAGGAGCTTTTATTTGTTATTTTCTTGTATAATTTCAGAAGGTTTTAATTTGTTATAATTCATTGATAGTCTAAATAATAGAGAAGCTTTAGTAGTACCGGTAATTGCAATCTTCCTTGTGGGATCGACCCTTAATACCCTATACTCCCTCACGATTCGTATACTTGCGATAAATCGCGACTAATTTACGTAATAATTGTATGATATTTTATATTATTTTTAGTCACTTTGGGTATATTATTGGAAGAAAATGATTCATTTTGGCTATAATTGGCATAAAATGCTTTTGTTCAATTAAATGAGGTTTTTATCACTTTTTACTTGGATTTTGTGTATTTTGACAGTTTTGATACATTTTCGTATTTCGGCTATAACTTGAGTTACAATGATCGGATTGGGATGATTTTTGAACCCATTTGAAGATAAGAGATAGATCTACAACTTTGGTGAAGACATCTGAATCTAGTTTGAAGGTTTTCCAGGTCAAAAAGCCGAAGTACAGAGTCAATTGTTATTGGTCGAAACTGGAACAAGGCATGGAGCAGGCAAGGGTATTTCAGTCATATCTCAGCCTACACAGATCCAAATGAGGTGATTCTTGATGCATTGGAAAGATAACTCAAACGGATACAACTTTCGTGTTTTAGACATGAGCTGGTTCAGTCTCTAACATCAAGAAAAGATCGGTTGAAGTTGGGCCAAAAACAGAGCAAGTGATCCACACTCGGATCCACTATTCATCCGAACCCTCGGCTGTTTCTGGGTTAGTGGACCCGAGCTCGGATCCATACGGATCCGAGGCACTGTAGCAGATCGGATCACTGTAGCAGCCCAGATTTACTGTAGCAATCCGGCCGGAACTTGGCCCGATTTAGAGCCGGATTTCTGGCCGGATTGCGGTCAGAAAAGGCTGCTCTGTACGCGTAAAACTCAATTTCACTCCCACCAACTCACATGCGATGCTAGACATGTGAGAAACATTCCCAGCTGTAAAAGGGAGATGTAATCCTCATTTCTTGACCACCTTTCATCATTAAATAGCCAAATTCATTGCAAGAGAAGGAAGGGATTGGGAATCCAAGAGGAGATTGGAGTCCATAGCAGAAAAATAGAGTGAGCTACGGGAGAAAGCTTGAAGCTGCAGAAATGTAGCTCTTTCATCTCCCTAGTGTTAGTTTAGCTTAGTATAGAGTAGTGTAGCTTTTCCATTGTTGTTTATTATCTAGATTAGGATGAAGATGGAGGATGAAGAAGGCAAGGAAGAAAGCTCATGTGACAAGGGTTGTATTCCTTCCAAACTCTTTATCTTTTGTATTTGATTCCAAGTTTAGTTAATATACAAGTTCTGGATTTTGTGTTCATTATGTGTTTCTAAAGTTTATACCTTGGGTTTGGTTGAACTTTCAATGATTGTTAGTGTTAATTGTTTGGTTATTTGATTGCTACGATTTGAGCAAGTTATTTAGCACTTTGGCTCTTTAAATCATGATTAATCTGGTACCATTAATTGTGATTATCTAAGGTGTTGTTTCTGCAATGAAAATTGAGATTTAACACTAGTTCAAGAAGTGCCAAACATAGGGAGTACACTCACGAAAGTAGAGGTGCATCTATGTGGTTTTTAGTGATTCATTTCATGTAATTTCATTGAAGAAATGAACTTGTAGCTAATTTCATAACCATGAGAATAGGTATGGATTAGTTATCAGTATAATTGATTCACTACGAAAGTAGGATTCAAATGCATAAGGAAATTACACCATAATTAGCCTAGATATAGTATTCAATGATCCAAATATAGCACTTGCATGAGTAGTTAGGGATACCACAACCTAAGGAGCTTTTAATTGTTAATTTCTTGTATAAGTGCAGTAGGTTAAATTTGTTATAATTCATTGATAGTCTAAATAATAGAGAAGCTTTAGTAATACCGGTAATTGTTCACTCTTCCCTGTGGGATCGACCCGATATATACCCTAAACTACTAGTTGATCTGTATACTTGCAGTGAACGGGTGTAATTCGGTATTTTTTAACTTGTATGTATGTAAAATACCCGCCAAGTTTTTGGCGCCGTTGCCGGGGAAGATTTGGCAATATCGGTGTGAAGAGCAACTTTATTAGTTTAGACATTTTATTAGTTATAGTGTGAATGTTATTTTCTGTTATTTTAGTGTTTTTATGTGTATGTGTTTTATAACCTATTCTTCTTACTAATCTTGCTCTTAAGTTGTTTAAAAGCAATTTTAGGTGATGAGAAGGGTAGGTCAATTTGGAGGACAATGCTTGAGAAGTGGAAGATTGGCAATGGATAGTTATCAAGTGCAAAGCTCCTTCAACAGAGGTAACCAAGAATTTACTGAATGTATGTCTTTTGAAGATGGTTTAAGGTGCTTAAAGGCAAAATTTGATGTAATTAAGTTACAAGTTCAAATGGACACCATGATGCATGAAATTGAGCAAAGGAGGAATGTTAATGCTTTTAATTCTTATCATGTGATTTGTGACTTGTGTGGAGGTTATCATGCTACTAATACATGTATGCAAGCACAAAATATGGATTATTATGATGAATTAGAGCATTACAATCTTTATTTTGATCAATATAGTGCTAATTGGAGCAATTCTCCTACTTATGGTTGGGAAAATCAATGTGCATATAGTGATTATCCGTATTTTTATGATTACCAACCTGAAAGTGTCCAATATGAATCAAAACCATCTTGGGAGTTGGCAATAGAAAGGTTAGCTAATGCACCTCTACCTTGGGAGTTAGAAAGTGAACCATTAGTTAATGATTCTAATGCATCTTGGGAGCTAGCTGTAGAAAATTTTTCTAATCAATTTGATTTAGCCATAGAAAATTTAGCAAATGCAATCTCTGACCGTTTTGATAGGATTGATGAAAGGTTAGATGAATTAACTTCTCACTTTGGTGATATACATGAGCGATTGAGTGCATTGTGTGAAGTTATTTCTTCTAATAATTTACAAAATGATCCTAGCATAAATGGTGGGAATGTTGTATGTGAAAATGGGTTGCATTTTGATGAAAATGATGAATCTCAATTGTGTTTCAATGAGCAAATGTCCATTTCAGATGATAATATCTTTGGAACTAACTTTGAACCTCAAGAGGAGAGTTTTAATGACTCATTTTTCACCCCTCTTGAGGAGTGCATTGAAAGTATAGGTTCTAAAGGTATTCCTGCCCAAGATACTCTCATGACATTTCCTTTGGTAAGTTCTCAAGTGGTGCATATTCAAGGTAATATCTATGAAACACTTGGAATATGTAAGTCACTTCCATCTCTCAGATCATTAGATCATGTGGCTTTTTCTATTAAGTCACCTTACAATGATCCACCAAGGCATAAAATGGTGGATTATTCGTTAACTAAACCTCCTTGAAAAATGAGGTGAAATAGTCAAGCTATTGACTTTAAAGAAGCGCTTATTGGGAGGCAACCCAATGCTTGTTTAAGTTGGTGTTACTTTGGAGTGATTTTATGTTTAAAGCATAAGTTTGAGTAATTTTGTTGTTTTTCATTTGTAGGTTTTGAAAAAGTGACCAAAAGAGGTGAAAAGGCGAAGTTTGATCAAAGATCTCAATACCTCAAATTCAGCAATTATGGTTTTTGATGCATTAAAGAGGTTTAGAATGCATGTTTAGATCATTTTACATGTGCGTGAATGGTTTATTTTGACATAGAAATGATCTAGGGTGTATTTTGAAGAATTGAGGTCAAACTGAAAATTGCAAAAATTCTGCAATAAGTGCAGATTCAATGGATCCGAGCTCGGATCCATATGGATCCGAGGCCTTGGATCCACTTCTGCAATCAGAGAAAAACTTTGAGCTTCTTGATCCGAGCTCAATCATCGTGATCCGACCTCGGATCCTTTTAAAAACGAAGGCTTGGATCACTTTTCAACTCCACTTTTCTTCATGTTGGCTTGTTTTTAGTAAGTTTTAGTTGTTCGATTAATGTTTTTGTGTATTTTGTAGGTGGCAATGGCAAGAGTTCATGCAAATGATCTCAATTGCAAATGTGTTTATATTAAGGCAAAAAGGGAGTTTTCATGTTCAATTGCTGCATTTCATGCATTTAAAGTGTTTCATGTTTAAGTTATATTCATGCATGATCATGTTAAATTTGAATTTTATTCAAAGAACATGAAGTAGGTTGAATGTGGAAGGTTGGCCAAGCAAATTTGGAGGAAAAACTGCAGAAAACAGCTTTTTCTGCAGCAAATCCGGCCATAAATCCGGCCAAATGTTGGTCGGATTGAAGGCCGGATAGTCAGGGGAGAAAAGAAAATTTTTTCGAGCATTCTGGACAGAATCCGGCCAACAATCCACTGTAGCAAATCCGGCCAACAATCCGGCCGGAAATCTGGCCAGAAAGTGGCCGGATATGCAACAGTAAAAAAAATAAAAAATAAAATAAAAAAATTTCTGCCCAGAATCCCTCCACGAATCCCTCCAATTTCTGGCCGGATTTTGAACAGTAACCAGCGTAAGATGAATCCGTTTCACGGATTCCTCACAATTTTTCTCCCTTCTTCTTCAACCCAACTCACACACTAACACCTCAAACACACACCACTCACTAAAACACCACTTTTCACCATTTAATCTTCAAATAACCTTCACCAAATCACTTTCTCCTATCTTCTAGAGTGAATTTCATAGTTCATATTTTTTCAAAAACAACTCTAAAGTGGTTTCAAGCTTACCATTAGTTAGGGTTCTACCTTCTTGAAATCACTCAATTGAGGTCAAATTGGAGTAAGTTTCTTGAGGGTTTTCACATCATATTGATCTCTAAACATCACCAAACCACCTTGAGGTAACAATTCTTCACCTAACTTTGTTATTTGAATTTTGCCATGAATGAATATTTTCTATTTTTAGGCAATTTTTAATATGTGAAGTTAGGTGCATTTATTTGAGCTTATTGATGCTATTGGTGATTGTTAGTGATAACTATATTTTGTGATTTGCATTTATTGTACTTATTTGGTGAATTCTTGCTAGTTTTATGCTTAATTTGGCTTGATAACGAAGTTGCATATTAAGTAGCCAAATGTAGCATTTTAATTAGCTTAGTGGGAGTTTTTTATATTTATGTGAGTAATTTAGATTATCTAATGAATGAAAAGGTGCTTGATTGAATGATTTCGTGAAGTCTTAGGTAATTCTAAAAGAAGAGGTGAATTGAAGATGACCTTAATTCATAAATGCACTTACAATTTTTGTGGTTCAATAGTTTTTAGTATTTCATGAATTCTCACGAAGGTCATTTATATTTTGGTTCGGTGTGTTTGCCTCCATTTTGAGATTACTTTTGTACTTGCGGGGATTTGATCATTGATGACAAAATGTATAAATGAAACTTATTTTGTTCATGATTGTGGATTTTTTGTGTGAAATTAGCTTCCCTTTGCTTTGGATACTAATGCATATATTTGATTACCAAAGATTAGCTCATTTCATGTTTTTATCCCTTGAACATTGTATGGTTCCACATGCTTGATCATTTTTCCTTTTTCCTTGACTTGCATGTTTTCTTCTTGTTGATTGCAACCGTTTATTTTTAAGAAATTTATTTGTTTTGATTTTGTCTTTTTCAGGGTGCAATAAGTGAACTCTCCATTCTTTCTCAAATACGGTTGGAAATTCATCACTTGGACATGGATTCGGATTGCGCAAGTTCAATTGAGCAGTATTTTCTTTTACTCTTTATTTATTTTCCTTTTCTCACATTGAGGACAATGTGAAGTTTAAGTGTGGGGGAGGAAAGTATTGAACTTGCATTTACTTGCTAGGTGATGATATTTTGTGGATTTAAATGCTTAGAAATGTTGGAATTGTGTTTGAAATGCTTGCCATGTGGATAATTGCTTGAAATTGGGTTTGTTGGCAGGGAGTTTTCATCCATTTATAAGGAGAAACTCTGTCAAAATTTTTCTAAAATCTTTTCCAATATTTCACTATGGCCCAAAAGTTCTTCAAATTTTTGCATTTTCATTCAAAAAGGGCTAATTGTTCCAACCTTAAGTGTTTAATTCTTCCAATTGTTGAAACTTTATATGTATTTTGGAAAGTTTAGTCCTCATTTAACTTGAAAATGATTATTATGCAATTAGGATTTTTACATTTTAGAAAGTATATTGGATAAAGTGAGGAAAATTATGCCTATAATTTTACATGTTTAATGAGATTTCTTCTCTTTACTTAATTTTGCAAGTAAGTAATTGATATAGTCGATAAAGGTTATACTCCTCCTGTGATTATTTTTATATATTTTTTCTATGAGGGAAAAATAAAAAAAATAATAAAAAAATAATAAAATAAAAAAAAAAAGAAGAGAAAAAAAGAAAATAAAAGAAAGTAAATAAAAATTGTTCTACTCCAATGATTCACCTACCGAGTAACCGGGGGTTGGCATCTACAAATGTCGACATTCGCGTAAAAAGGTACTTGAATTAAGAGTATGCATAGCAACTTGAATAAGTGAAATGTTGAGTAACCGGGGATCTTCACCTAAAAGTGTCGATGTTCGCGTAAAAAGGCATTTTCACTATTTAAGTAAAAATTAGTATGAATAAATCCCTCTTAGTTATAGAATTTTGAGAAAAAGATGATTATAGGAGGAGGAAGGCTATAAATTGACTATGTGATTTGCTTATTTGTAAAATTAAGTTAGGGTAAGAGATTAAGTTTAACTTGTTGAATTTAGGGTATAATTATCTTTCCTTTACTTGATATTATGAGTATTTAGTGTAAATTGAATAATTGTATAATGATTATTTTCCAAGTCTTGAGGAATTAAATTGGACAAAGTGCATATATTGTTTCACCTCTTGAATCATTGCATTTGATTATGTGTGAATTGCTTGAGGACAAGCAATGATTTAAGTGTGGGGGAGTTTGATAAGTGACTAATTTACGTAATAATTGTATGATATTTTATATTATTTTTAGTCACTTTGGATATATTATTGGAAGAAAATGATTCATTTTGGCTATAATTGGTATAAAATGCTTTTAAGTGGTTAAATGAGGTTTTTATCACTTTTTACTTGGATTTTGTGTATTTTGACAGTTTTGACACATTTTCGTATTTCGGCTATAACTTGAGCTACAATGATCGGATTGGGATGATTCTTGAACCCATTTGAAGATAAGAGATAGATCTACAACTTTGGTGAAGACATCTGAATCCAGTTTGAAGGTTTTCCAGGTCAAAAGGCCGAAGTACAGAGTCAATTGCTATTGGTCGAAACTGGAACAAGGCATGGAGCAGGCAAGGGTATTTCAGTCATATCTCAGCCTACACAGATCCAAATGAGGTGATTCTTGATGCATTAGAAAGATAACTCAAAAGGCTACAACTTTTGTGTTTTAGACATGAGCTGGTTCAGCCTCTAACATCAAGAAAAGATCGGTTGAAATTGGGCAAAAAACAGAGCAAGTGATCCACACTCGGATCCACTATTCATCCGAACCCTCGGCTGTTTCTGGGTTAGTGGAACCGAGCTCGGATCCATACGGATCCGAGGTACTGTAGCAGCTCGGATCACTGTAGCAGCCCAGATTTACTGTAGCAATCCGGCCGGAACTTGGCCGGATTTAGAGCCGGATTTATGGCCGGATTGCGGTCAGAAAAGGCTGCTCTGTACGCGTAAAACTCAATTTCACTCCCACCAACTCACATGCGATGCTAGACATGTGAGAAACATTCCCAGCTGTAAAAGGGAGATGTAATCCTCATTTCTTGACCACCTTTCATCATTAAAGAGCCAAATTCATTGCAAGAAGAAAAAAAGAGATTAGAGATTGGAGTTCATAGCAGAAAAATAGAGAGACATACGGGAGAAGCTTGAAGTTGCAGAAATGTAGCTCTTTCATCTTCCTAGTGTTAGTTTAGCTTAGTATAGAGTAGTGTAGCTTTTCCATTCTTGTTTATTATCTAGATTAGGATGAAGATGGAGGATGAAGAAGGCAAGGAAGAAAGCTCATGTGACAAGGGTTGTATTCCTTCCAAACTCTTTATCTTTTGTATTTGATTCCAAGTTTAGTTAATATACAAGTTCTGGATTTTGTGTTCATTATGTGTTTCTAAAGTTTATACCTTGGGTTTGGTTGAACTTTCAATGATTGTTAGTGTTAATTGTTTGGTTATTTGATTGCTACGATTTGAGCAAGTTATTTAGCACTTTGGCTCTTTAAATCATGATTAATCTGGTACCATTAATTGTGATTATCTAAGGTGTTGTTTCTGCAATGAAAATTGAGATTTAACACTAGTTCAAGAAGTGCCAAACATAGGGAGTACACTCACGAAAGTAGAGGTGCATCTATGTGATTTTTAGTGATTCATTTCATGTAATTTCATTGAAGAAATGAACTTGTAGCTAATTTCATAACCATGAGAATAGGTATGGATTAGTTATCAGTATAATTGATTCACTACGAAAGTAGGATTCAAATGCATAAGGAAATTACACCATAATTAGCCTAGATATAGTATTCAATGATCCAAATATAGCACTTGCATGAGTAGTTAGGGATACCACAACCTAAGGAGCTTTTATTTGTTAATTTCTTGTATAAGTGCAGTAAGTTAAATTTCTTATCATTCATTGATAGTCTAAATAATAGAGAAACTTTAGTAATACCGGTAATTGTTCACTCTTCCTTGTGGGATCGACCCGATATATACCCTAAACTACTAGTTGATCTGTATACTTGCAGTGAACGGGTGTAATTCGGTATTTTTTAACTTGTATGTATGTAAAATACCCGTCAAATTTCTTTCTTATTTATTCTTTACAAGACCTATTATCACGAATATTATTGTTAGCTATGGCAATAGGTGCGGGCATCCCGCCCCGCAGGGGAGTAATGGGGCAGGGTATGGGGAGAAAAATTCCTTCTGTCTTAAAATACGGCAGGGCAGGAGAACATACTCATGCCCCATCCTCCGCCTCATCTCGTACATATTAAATTATATATGTGTGTATATATAAAATAATCCAATTGTCTATCTCTATTATCTATTTTCTAATATCTATTCACACTAACACTAACTCACTATGACATAGTAGAAAACAACCCTAAAGTTATTTTTCTTGTTCCCAAATGTTTCTTTCACTACTGTCTTCACTCATAATTTGCTTTCAATTTAACTACACGGCCATTAATCTGTTGGATTTTTTTTAAAATAACGTAAAGTAGAATCATTTGTCTCTTATCTCTTGGGTTGATTGAATAATTAACAATTTTGAGACTAGGAAGCATGATTTTTTAGATATTTTCCATTAGGTGATGCTTTTTAGAGTGGAGAATTTGATGATAGTTAGTTATCTGCTATTTGTTTGCTGTTTTCACTATTAAATCATCAGCGGTCCATTTATTCGTGTTTATTCATGATTTTGCTTTATTATATGATTTCTTATAAAATTTATCATTGTGTGCATGTATATGTTTATTGTTGGCTTCTTTCCCTTCAATACCTATGATTTAATTGTGCTTATTGACATAGCGTCTAATAAGGGTTAATCACAAAAACTCCCTTAATATTTAACCAGTTTTGCACTTTACCCTCTAACATTTTTTTTCACTTTATCCACTAAACTGTTAGTCAACTCTAACCTTCTGTAATGGCCATGTGAGAAAGAAATTTATACCTCTAGGGGTTAACTTCAATAAATCTCCTCAAAGTATTTCGCATTTTGTATTTTACCCTCTAATATTATTTTTCTCTTAATTTGTTTGTTTGTCCGTAAAACCACCCAAGATAGATAATATAAAAATATCAGTTTCCTTAACATAATAATGAAAATTATTGTAAATTTATAGGTATAGGTCTTGTTAAATTTTATCTCCATAATTACAGATTTTTAGATAGAAAAAAATATCCTGCTTATTTTACATGATAAGGGGATAAAATAAAAATTATTGGTGAAAAACTAAACTATAAAAATATTATTAAAGGTCTATAGATTAGGTTTGTTTGGATTGAAGATCATTTGGAAAATTTTTTAAAATAATACTATAATACTTTTACGATTTGATGCTTGTGTAATAAAAAGGTGGTTAAAAAATAAAAATATGATTGAAAAATATGCTTATAATGCAATATAAGTTTTAAAAAAAATTAGAAATCCAAACAATTTTTAATAGCATCTAATCATGCTATATTAGAAAAATGACCCTGGAAACTTCGAAGCCCAAATCAATCATGTTTCTCTCTTTTTGAAGTATTACGAACAAAAGAATGTGTGCACCCATATAAAGAAAATATTTGGCTATTAAAAGAAAAGCGCGACCATATGGACATTAATAAAGAGAAGCTGAGAATATTCAAGCATTTTTGGATTTTTAATAATTATTTCACATATTAATTTTTTTAATAACAATTTTTGTTACTTTTTTCCCATTATTAAATGAAATTAGCAAGATATTTCTCTCAATCTAAATGATAAATGTATATTTTACTTGTTTTTAATATGTTTTATTAGTTAGCCTTTGGTGTGTTTTAACTAGTTTAGTAGCTAATCAATTAGGATTTTAGTAAAATTATACATTTTGTGGTTTAAGTGGTAAAAATTATATTTCTATGGATTTTAATGGTGAAAACTTCATATTTTGGTAGGTTTATCGTTCAATCATCAAATGGCATGACTTGAGAAGATAATTGGATGTTTATTGATGGTTTGAAGTGATTAAAAGAAGATATGAAATGCAAAATACTCAAAGGAAGAAATACAACTTTTTCAGCTTGGACACCTTATCATATTTCGGGTATATCTTGAGCTAAAATGATTAGATCGAGGTGATTCTTATACCATTTTGAAGCTAAAAGATAGATCTACATTTGATAGGAGACATCGAAGTTCAGTTTAGTCATTTTCATTGTCAAAAAGTTGAAATATAGTTCATTTTCATGGTTAAAAGCTGAAATAGGGGATTGACCATTCGAGGGTATTTTGGTCATTTCTCAATCCACAGAGCTTCAAGTTGGATGATTCTTGATGCATTGGTAAGCTAACTCAAAGGGTTACAACTTTTATGTTTTTCACAAGAGCTAATTTGGCCTCCATCATCAAGAAAATAGCAGTTAAAATGGTGCCAAATTCACAATAGTAAAAACGTGACCCTTGAATACGAGAGCTGAGGTCACGTGTTGTAACCTATTTTCTACAAATTGTTCAGCCACTTGCTCTATTTTCACATTACTTTCCAGCTATACTCCAGACAAGAATTTCGGCTGCACATGCTCAAGACTTCAAAAGGAAGAGAAAAGAAGTTTTATGTCTTGTCCAAAAATCACTTTTTTGACTCTGTTAACATTAGATAGGGAGAAATCAATAGAAAGAGAGGGAGAACCAAGAATTATTAGAATTTAACATTAGAAGTTAGTCCTAGTATTGTTTTGTTCTCTTTAGCTAGAACATTGTGAGAACAATTGAAGATTTCATTGTACAATTCATTTTGTTGAAGAAATTGTAGATCATTGGGAGCTTCTTCATCATTTGGCTAAGTTTTCTTTATCTATCTTTTTACTTGTAATTCAATATGTGTTCATACAATGGTTCATGCAATGAAAATATGCTTTTTCTTGCCATATTTCATATGAGTAGCTAACTTTCTAGATCTAGGGAGTAGATGAAACTTATGACTACTTGATATGAAGTGAATATGATTTACACTTAAGGGTCCT
This sequence comes from Coffea eugenioides, assembly GCF_003713205.1. Classification (NCBI taxonomy): domain Eukaryota; kingdom Viridiplantae; phylum Streptophyta; class Magnoliopsida; order Gentianales; family Rubiaceae; genus Coffea; species Coffea eugenioides. Next base: position 46,865,016 of record NC_040040.1, read on the forward strand.
TCTCTCTCTTTGAGAGCACTTTCTCTCTCTTTGACAGAACTTTGCCCTCCATTGGTGGGAGCTCAAAAATTTTCAAATCCCAAAAATTCAAATCCCGGCAAAAAGCACAAAGAACCAATTCCACCAACAAATCCATACATGATACCCACAGCTTTATAGATCGGACAAAATAAATGTATGTTAGTCGTTGTAGAAGCATCCATTGTGTCGCCTGCATTAACTCCAAAATGAGCAACAGCTGAAGAGGCGTTACAAGTACGCAGTGGAAGGGAGTTGCACATGAGATAGTGGGCCAGTACTTCACAAGCATAAAACCATCCATTTCAAGGCTTGCGTCTCCTTTTTACTTTTACAGCTTTCTTTATATTCCGTTTTTCAGTTTCTTGTTTCTACTGTTTGTCCTCTGTTTTCGTTCTCACCCAAGTAAGCATTTACCTAGCTGAAGTAAGCAGTTTTACTTTTGATCTGCACTAACTTGGTTAGTTCTACTTCATTGTCAAAGAAGAACTGGTATCCCCTCCATAGCTCAGCCCATTACTATAGCGGAAGAACTGTCGGAGATTATGCAGAAATTTGCCTTAAATACCCAAAAGTGTACCATAACTGACCTGGACTTTAGGGACTCTAGTATCAGTAGGCAGGAATGCCAACTAAGCTTGTTGGGTAAAATCCGGGGTGAGAAAATGGTTAACTTTACTGGTCAAAAAAACTTTGTCAGTACGCCTTGGGGTTACCTAAAAGACCTGAAGGTTACAGAGCTATGTCCAAATCTGTATCAATTTTTGATTCCTGATGGGGAAACCCGAGAGAGGGTTGTGAATGGAGGCCCTTGGATCTTGGACAACCAACTGATAGTATTGAGCAAATGGTATGAAAGGATTGAGGATGATCCAGATTGTGAGAACCCGAAGATTTTCTTATTTTCTAGGCTTTATTTTATTTAATTGCACGCTTTTTCTATATTTTCTTTATTAGGAAAATTTTCTAGATAATTTTTATGAGTAAATATAGTTTTAAAATCATTTTTCTAGTATGAGTTAGTTCATGAGAAATTAGGAGTGTATACCGGGCGCAGGACCCGCTAGTGCGATAAGTGTGATAAATTCGATCAATTGGGTTAAGTTTTGTATACAGGGATTAATTTACTAGGTGTTAAGAGGTAATTAGAGGTTACCTAGATGGATTAACATTGGAGAGACAAGAGGATAGGTTTAAACTTAAAAGGTGACAAGTGTCACTTTGTGACTTGGTCTTGGACTTTGACCATCTTACCACCTTTACCAAATAACTACAAAATTGACCCAAAAATCATCTTCATTTCAAGCTTCTTGACCGAGCTCTTCAAGAGAGAAAAAAAAAAGAAAGCTTCAACCTTCATCTTCCATTTCTTGCACAAATCTTGTAATCCAACCATCCAAACTTGAAATTTCTCCATAAAAACCCTTGGTTAGGTAGGATTGAGGAAGGTGGTGGAGTGGTTTGGAAAGAGGAGGTGTTAAGTGGTTTCTTTTCTTGACTTTACAAGGTGAGTGGCTAAGGAATGTTTCTTTTGCTCTTGATAATGTTTAATTAATGACTTGTGCTAGTTAAAGAAGTGATTTTGTGGAAGATTTCATAACTTTTGGTAGAGATTGATGAATTTTTATTTTTATTCATGATTTTTCTGTTTTTATATGTTTAGAGTTGGTTGGCCATGGATGATGGTTTGGTATGGTCTAAAATGGTACTTTGGTGTGTTAATTGTAGTTATTTGCGGAAAATTTTCGCTTTGTACGGAAAATTTGAGATTGAGGGTTTGGAATTGGGGCTTTTCTAGGGTTATTGTAGGACTCTTGAATTGGCTTTGTTTGAAGGGTATTGTAACCCTAATAAGGGGTATTGAATGGCCTATGACTTACAATTGTAATTGTGGTTGCGTTGGGGTAATATAAGTGATTGATTGTAGGTTGAAAATCTGAAATTTTAAGGAGAAATGCTGTCCAAATTTTAGGTCCCTATGCCTTCTTGGAATTGGGTTGCTTTAAGGGTTAATGAGGGACCTTAGGGTTGTCTAAACCCTTAGCCCCAAGTGTTTCCTATATTACTTTCAAGTCTTATGGCTTTACATTAGTGATATGTGGTTTGGGTTTATGACTCGTATTCGAGTTTCATTGTGTTTTCTTGAATGTTTTAGGGCGTGACGGTGATTCAAGGCGGCCGTTAGGCGGAAATTTGTGAAAACTCTCTGTATTTGATTGGTGAGTGTACTACTCACATGATTGTTACTTCATGGCTTTGTTATACTTGAAATCTATGATTTGAATGCTTGTGTATACTGCTAACGAGGGTGTACTTTATTACTCTCGCACTCTATGGCTTATGTGACTGTTTACTGTATTGATTGAATGTCTCTTGTATACACTTGAACTGGTGTCGCTTGGACGTGTGTCCAACTGACGGGTATTTTACATACGTGCAAGCTAAAAAATACCGAATTACACCCGTTCACTGCAAGTATACAGATCAACTAGTAGTTTAGGGTATATATCGGGTCGATCCCACAGGGAAGAGTGAACAATTACCGGTATTACTAAAGCTTCTCTATTATTTAGACTATCAATGAATTATAACAAATTTAACCTACTGAAATTATACAAAATAACAAATGAAAGCTCCTTGGGTTGTGGTATCCCTAACTACTCATGCAAGTGCTATATTTGGATCATTGAATACTACATCTAGGCTAATTATGGTGTAATTTCCTTATGCATTTGAATTCTACTTTCGTAGTGAATCAATTATACTTATAACTAATCCATACCTATTCTCATGGTTATGAAATTAGTTACAAGTTCATTTCTGCAGTGAAATTACATGAAATGAATCACTAAAAACCACATAGGTGCACCTCTACTTTCGTGAGTGTACTCCCTATGTTTAGCACTTCTTGAACTAATGTTAAATCTCAATTTTCATTGTAGAAATAACACCTTAGATAATCACAATTAATGGTACCAGATTAATCATGATTTAAAGAGCTAAAATGCTAAATAACTTGCTCAAATCATAGCAGTCAAATAGCCAAATAATAAGCACTAATAATCATAGAAAGTTCAACCAAACCCAAGGTATAAACTTTAAAGACACATATTAAATATAAAATCCAGAACTTGTATATTAACTAAGTTTAGAATCAAGTACAAAAGATAAAGAGTTGGAAAGGAAAAATAACCCTTGTCACATGAGCTCTTTCCTTGCCTTCTTCATCTCCTTCTTCATCTTTGCCTAGCTAATAAACAAGAAGGATGAACTACTACTCTATACTAAACTAATCTAACACTAAGAGAATGGAAAAGCTACATTTTTGCAGACTCCAAGCTTCTCCCGTATGATCTCTTCTTTGGCTCCCAAATGTCTCTGCATATAAACTACTCAAAGGCTCTTCTCTAGTCCACATTTGCTGCTCTAAGGATTCTCAAATCTGAAATTGTTAAGATAGTCAATAACAAATGTTTTTGACTTGAAAATAAGCCATCTTTATTGCCCTCTTGTCTTCTGAGGCATGTGCACCGAATTCTCTTGCAGATTGTAGCTGGAAAGTAGTTTGAACATAAGAGAATTGACTGAGCAAATTGCAGAATTGCGGCCAGAAAACGCGCCTACACAAAACGCGGTTACAAGTCACGTTTTGTGTACTCGCGTATTCACTTTGTCCTTACTTCAGCTGCGATTTTCTCTATCATAAAGGCTGAACTGGCTTTTGTGTAAAACAGCAAAGTTGTAGCCCTTTGAGTTAGCTTTCCAATGCTCTAAAACTCATCCAGATCGGAGTTTTGTAGCCTGAGATATGACCAAAATACTAAAGACTGGTCAGAACTCTGTTTTCCACTTTGGACAGCTGAGTTGAATTTCGGTATTTCAACTTTTGGACTATGAAAACGGCTGAACTGGACTTTGATGTCTTCATACCAAATGTAGATATATCCCTTAGCTTCAAAATGGTACCAAGATCACCTTGATCCGATCAGTGTAACTCCAGATATAGTCAAAATACCAAAACGTGTCAGAGTTGTCAAACCTGACTTTTCTTGATTCAAATTGCATTTTTCCTTTTTACACTTCATATTTTATTTTCACCACTTTAATCCATCTTCAATCATCCAAATATCTTCTCAATGCACTTCATTTGATGATTGAATCATTAAACCTACAAAATATGAAGTTTTTACCATAAAAATCCATAAAATGCAATGTTTAGCCATTTTAACATAAAATGTAGTTTTTTACCAAAACCTTAGTTATTTTAGTTATAAAACTAAATAATCAAACCAAAATTAACCGATAAAACACACTAAAAATACGTAAAATAAACTCTTATCAAATACCCCCACACTTGAACCATTGCTTGTCCTCAAGCAATAAGAAATACAAACCAACAATGATTCAAAATTTGAAAATAAACATATGTAGCATTTCAACTTCATTTCCTCAAAACAAAGTAAATAACCATTATGCAATTATTCAATTAAGTTCAAGTACTCATAATATCAAGTAAAGGAGAGCCAATTATACCGTCATTATAACAAATTTAAATCAATTTTTGATCCTTACCCAATCTTACAAGTAAGTAACTCATATGGTCAATAAAATGCTTCCTAAACTCATGATACTCTTTTTATTCTACTTAAACAGATATTTATTCATATAACGTAGCTAAATATTACTTAAGTTGTGAAAGTGTCTTTTGACGCGAGAATCGACATGTTTAGATGAAGATAACCGGTTACTCAACACTTCACATACTCAAGTTGCTTGGCATACTCTTAATTCAAATACCGTTTTACGCGAAAGTCGACATTTGTAGATGAAGACTCCCGGTTACTAAGTACAAGAATCATTGGAGTAGAATAAATCTTTTTTTTTTCTTTTTTTTTCACTTTTTTTTTCTTTTTACAGCAAAGATAATAATAAATTCCTCAAAAGAATAATCATGAGAAGAGTATTGCACTTATTGACCATATTTATCACTTAACTTATAAAAATCAAGAAAGAGAAGAAATTTCATCAAATATGCAAAAAAATATATAGGCATAATTTTCTCCACTTTAAAAGATATACTTTCCTACAAATGCAAAATTATAATCACATAATAGTCATTTCCAAGTTAAATGAGAAAAGAAGTTTCCAAATCACATATATTTATCTCAAATGTAGGAGGAATTTGAACTACTAATGGTATGGAACTTGTTACCCCTTGGATAAAATCGAAAAAATATGAAACTTTTTGGGGCAAGTTTGCAATTTTGGACAAGATTTAGAAAAATTTTGAATTTTAACACAAGTCCAATATTTGCAACTAATAATTCAATCACATACAATGTATATAATCTCAATTCTCCCCCACACTTAACATACACATTGTCCTCAATGTGTAAAAAGGAAAATCAAGATAAAGAAAAGTAATACTCCCCTATTGTTGCGATTGAATATGAAGCTTCAAAATCCATTGTCCGTGTATCTCCAACGCTTCATGAGTTTCATTGGATAACCATTAGTGATGTAATCCTAAAAATGAAAAATGAGAAGCAAAAATGATAACAAAGGCTTAATAAACATATAACGGTGATCCGTAATTCCCTAGCCTTTGTGGTGGTGATGTACCAATAGAAAATACACAATAAGCAACTCAAGGTACAAGAAAATATATGAGGAAAAGAAGAAAAAGAGAATCAAGGAAGCTGCATTTTTTTTAAAAAATTCTCAGAAAACGCGAGTAGAAACGCGCCTTCAGATCGCTTTTTGTAGGCGCGTTTCTTCCCAAAAGTACTTAAAACGCGGTTCTGTGATAAAACGCGACTTGAAGTCGCGTTTTCAATGGCGCGTTTTCATCTTTGATCCAGGCAACAAAACGCGACTTCCATCAAAACGCGACTTCAAGTCGCGTTTGGAAGGCGCGTTTTCTGTTCTGCAGGTGCAGAATCGAAAACGCGATTTTGTGAACACGCGACTCAGAGGCGCGTTTTCTTGAGAAACGCGTTTTCTGCTGCGAATTTTAGCAGAAATTCAACTTTTGAAAATTTACAAATAATACCCCAATTTCCCAAAATGCATCATAGATCATTTGTTTGCTAATATACTCAATGCATGCACATGTAAAATGATCAAAACATGCATTTTAACCCCTTGTAACGAATCAAAAACAACAATTACTCAAATCGAGGGGTTGAGTTCCTTGATCAAACTTCGCCTTTTTCACCTCATTTGGTCACTTTTGCTTTCATTTCCAATACCTATAAATGAAAAATAACGAAATGACTCAAACACATATTTTAAACATAAAATCACACCAAAATAACATAAATAACCAAAACATTGGGTTGCCTCCCAATAAGCGCTTTTTTAAAGTCAATAGCTTGACTATTTCACCTCATTTTTCAAGGAGGTTTTGTTAACGAATAATCCACCATTTTATGCCTTGGTGGATCATTGTAAGGTGACTTAATAGAAAAAGCCACTTGATCTAATGATATGCGAGATGGAAGTGACTTACATATTCCAAGTGTTTCATAGATATTACCTTGAATATGCACCACTTGAGAACTTACCAAAGGAAATGTCATGAAAGTATCTTGGACAGCAATACCTTTAAAACATATACTTTCACTGCACTCCTCAAGAGGGGTGAAAAATGAGTCATTAAAACTCATCTCTTGAGGCTCAAAGTTAGTTCCAAAGATATTATCTTGTGAAATGGATATTTGCTCATTAAAACACGCTTGAAATTCATCATTTTCATCAAACTGCAACCCATTTTGACATACAACATTCCCACCATTCATGCTAGGATCATTTTGCAAATTATTAGAGGAAATAACTTCACACAATACATGTAATTGATCTTGTATTCTACCAAAGTGAGAAGCCAATTCATCTATCATTTCCTCAATCCTATCAAAACGGTCGGAAGTCACATTAGCTAATTTTTCTATAGCTAACTCCCAAGATGGCTTAGAATCATTAGCTACCATTTCAATTGCCAACTCCCAAGATGGTTTTGATTCATATTGGACACATTCAGGTTGGTAATTATAAAAATATGAAGAATCACTATAAGTACCATGATTATCCCAACCATAAGCATTAGCACTATATCGATCAAAACAAGGATTGTAATGCTCTAATTCATCATAATAATCCACATTTTGTGCTTGCATACATGTATTAGTAGCATGATAACCTCCACACCAGTCACAAATCACATGATAAGAATTAAAAACATTAACATTCCTCCCTTGCTCATTTTCATGCATAATTGTGTCCATTTGAACTTGTAACTTAATTACATCAAATTTTGCCTTTAAGCACCTTAAACCATCTTCAAAAGACATACATTCAGTAAATTCTTGGTTACCTCTGTTGGAGGAGCTTTGCACTTGGTAACCATCCATTGCCAAACTTTCATTTCTCAAGCATTGTCCTCCAAATTGACCTACTCTTCTCATCACCTAAAATTGCTTTTAAACAACTTAAGAGCAAAATTAGTAAAAAGAATAGGTGATAAAATACATACACATATAAAATACTAAAATAACAGAAAATAACATTCACAATATAACTAATAATATGTCTAAACTAATAAAGTTGCTCTTCACACCGATATTGCCAAATCTTCCCCGGCAACGGCGCCAAAAACTTGACGGGTATTTTACATACGTGCAAGCTAAAAAATACCGAATTACACCCGTTCACTGCAAGTATACAGATCAACTAGTAGTTTAGGGTATATATCGGGTCGATCCCACAGGGAAGAGTGAACATTACCGGTATTACTAAAGCTTCTCTATTATTTAGACTATCAATGAATTATAACAAATTTAACCTACTGAAATTATACAAAATAACAAATGAAAGCTCCTTGGGTTGTGGTATCCCTAACTACTCATGCAAGTGCTATATTTGGATCATTGAATACTACATCTAGGCTAATTATGGTGTAATTTCCTTATGCATTTGAATCCTACTTTCGTATGAATCAATTATACTTATAACTAATCCATACCTATTCTCATGGTTATGAAATTAGTTACAAGTTCATTTCTGCAGTGAAATTACATGAAATGAATCACTAAAAACCACATAGGTGCACCTCTACTTTCGTGAGTGTACTCCCTATGTTTAGCACTTCTTGAACTAATGTTAAATCTCAATTTTCATTGTAGAAATAACACCTTAGATAATCACAATTAATGGTACCAGATTAATCATGATTTAAAGAGCTAAAATGCTAAATAACTTGCTCAAATCATAGCAGTCAAATAGCCAAATAATAAGCACTAATAATCATAGAAAGTTCAACCAAACCCAAGGTATAAACTTTAAAGACACATATTAAATATAAAATCCAGAACTTGTATATTAACTAAGTTTAGAATCAAGTACAAAAGATAAAGAGTTGGAAAGGAAAAATAACCCTTGTCACATGAGCTCTTTCCTTGCCTTCTTCATCTCCTTCTTCATCTTTGCCTAGCTAATAAACAAGAAGGATGAACTACTACTCTATACTAAACTAATCTAACACTAAGAGAATGGAAAAGCTACATTTTTGCAGACTCCAAGCTTCTCCCGTATGATCTCTTCTTTGGCTCCCAAATGTCTCTGCATATAAACTACTCAAAGGCTCTTCTCTAGTCCACATTTGCTGCTCTAAGGATTCTCAAATCTGAAATTGTTAAGATAGTCAATAACAAATGTTTTTGACTTGAAAATAAGCCATCTTTATTGCCCTCTTGTCTTCTGAGGCATGTGCACCGAATTCTCTTGCAGATTGTAGCTGGAAAGTAGTTTGAACATAAGAGAATTGACTGAGCAAATTGCAGAATTGCGGCCAGAAAACGCGCCTACACAAAACGCGGTTACAAGTCACGTTTTGTGTACTCGCGTATTCACTTTGTCCTTACTTCAGCTGCGATTTTCTCTATCATAAAGGCTGAACTGGCTTTTGTGTAAAACAGCAAAGTTGTAGCCCTTTGAGTTAGCTTTCCAATGCTCTAAAACTCATCCAGATCGGAGTTTTGTAGCCTGAGATATGACCAAAATACTAAAGACTGGTCAGAACTCTGTTTTCCACTTTGGACAGCTGAGTTGAATTTCGGTATTTCAACTTTTGGACTATGAAAACGGCTGAACTGGACTTTGATGTCTTCATACCAAATGTAGATATATCTCTTAGCTTCAAAATGGTACCAAGATCACCTTGATCCGATCAGTGTAGCTCCAGATATAGTCAAAATACCAAAACGTGTCAGAGTTGTCAAACCTGACTTTTCTTGATTCAAATTGCATTTTTCCTTTTTACACTTCATATTTTATTTTCACCACTTTAATCCATCTTCAATCATCCAAATATCTTCTCAATGCACTTCATTTGATGATTGAATCATTAAACCTACAAAATATGAAGTTTTTACCATAAAAATTCATAAAATGCAATGTTTAGCCATTTTAACATAAAATGTAGTTTTTTACCAAAACCTTAGTTATTTTAGTTATAAAACTAAATAATCAAACCAAAATTAACTAATAAAACACACTAAAAATACGTAAAATAAACTCTTATCACCAACGACTCTTACTGTTGACTCTGAGCTCAACCCTATCGGCGGTAGATTGACTAATTGTGAAAAACCCTATCGGCGGTAGATCAACCCTATCGGCGGTAGATCTTCAATCGATGATTGGAAAAATCCTAAATGTATTTTGATCCGAATAATTTCCTTTTGATTTGGAAATTACAAACGTATGTGTGTAAAACTTTTGAACCATGTTCATGTATCCTATTTGGTTTGGAAATGTTTCCTCCCGAGTTATATAACGTTATCTATAATCGATTGGATTCTGGTTGGATGGTGACGTGGCAGTTACTATTCATTTGCGGTTCCGATTTTCGTTTTCATTTTTTCGTTTTGCGATTTGGAATCGTGTAAGTGCGCTAGTTTACTCCGGAACGTTTTAGATTTTGTGTAACTGCCTTAGTAGTCCTAGCGAGAGTTGGGCAGGCAATCCGCTAACCACTTTGGTACGCCTTAGGGGAAAGTGGGGCTGTCACAGGTGGTATCAGAGCCTAGGTTAGAAATGACCTAGGCAAGTTTGAATTTTGTTCCTTAAGACCTGTGAGGGAAATGTTAAGGTACCGTTAAGTGTGATTATACTTACGTTGTCTAAGATATGAACCCTTTTTGCTATTCTTGTAGGCCATGGCTGGAGCAAGCGGAGAGAGCGGAGGTGAGCCACCTCAGAGGCGACCACGAGTTATTGATTACCAGGAGAAGCCGGGAGGTCCGATCCGGCTTTGGTATACTGCGAGCCGGACCCGTCACTATAGGCATTGCCAGCATTACTCTTATGCTGACCATGTGGTCGTGGCGGTGCTAGATGAGAGGAGGAGACTTAGGAGTGCCGCCGCCAGGAATCACACTGAGGCGCTTAGATTGAGGGGCGTCATAAGGATGCAGGCTGACCGGATTAGAGAGCTCCAAGGAGACATAGCTATGGAGCAAGAGCGAACGAATGCTCTGAGAGAGCAGTTGCAGGTGGTGAACACTCGTCTTACTAATGTCGTCCGGAAAGTTAGAGATCGTTCCGGCAGCATTATTAATGAGTGCAAGGCGCTAATCCAAGGTGTGATTGGCACCAATGCGCAAGTGGAGGCTCCGAGTGACGACACACCTAGTGAAGGGAGTACCCCTAGTTCTAGCCAAGGGGGTGATTCTGTGGCCTCCGTAGGGAATTAGGTTAGAACTCTTTTGAACCACTTTTGATTCCATGAAGGGAATAGTTAGGAAAGGCTTTTAATTAGCTGTTTTGGCCTAATTCTGTATATTGTCATTTGGAGGACCCCTTTTGTTTCATGGGATGACTTTTGTATATACTTGACTGACTGCGTTTGTATAACTACTTGATCTTGTTATGTGTTATATGTATATGTGTTATGTGTTTAAATGCCCTATGAGGTAGTTGTTTTGGCTAATTGTTCATGTTTATTGTTAAGTAAAGGGGTTATGTGCCCTTTAACATTATACTTATTTTTAACCCTAGATTGACTTAGATCGATGAAGGGCACTCGTATGGGTCAAGGCCGTGGACGCGGGGGTAGACAACCCACGTCAGAAAGGGGCACTGGGAAAATCTCGTCTGGATCAAACCCTAAATTTAGAGTTGATTCCAATGTCCAAATAGTTCCTGCCATGCAGCAAATAACTGACTTGCTAGCCCAGGTGGTGCAACAGCAGGGCCGCAACCTTAACCCACCTGTTGGAAACCCCGAAAACCTTGGAAATCATGTAGAAAGCGAGGATCGAGCCCTCGAAAGGTTTAAAAAATTTTCCCCACCGAAGTTTATTGGGGGGCCCGATCTGGATATGGCAGAAAGATGGCTAGAAAAGATGGTAGACATCTTTGCTGCCCTACACTACACGGAGGAAAGGCAGGTGACTTTCGCTGTTTTTCAACTGGAAGGGGCGGCCCGTTCTTGGTGGAACGTCATACGGCAGAAGTGGGAACGAGAACAGACGCCAAGGACGTGGGTAAATTTCATGAGGGAATTCAACGCCAAATTTTTCCCTCCTTTGGTTCAGGAAAGGAAAAAAGATGAATTTATTCGGCTTCGCCAAGGGACTTAGACCGTAGCTGAGTACGAAAGCCAATTCACTCGCCTATCCAAATTTGCCTCCGAGTTGGTCATGACCGAACAATGACGGATAAAGCGCTTTGTCTAGGACCTAAACGTGAAAATCCAGAAGGACCTTGCGATGGCCCAGATCAACGCTTTTAGTGAGGCCGTGGAGAAGGCTCAACGAGTGGAAAGCGCCAGGCTCCAAGTGAGGAACTTTCAAGCTAAAAAGCGAGGATTTCCTGGTAGTAGCTCGGGGTAGGGGGATAAGAGTACCCCTCCCAAGTTTGGACGGGGAGCCGGAGGTGGAAGGCAGCCGGGAGTATCGAGAGGGGCTCAGTCAAGAGATGGCCAAGCTGGGCGAGGCCAAAGAGGGAGTTTCCAAGGGGGCTCAGCTTCGGCATCTCGCGGTCCCTGTGGGTATTGTGGGAAGTCAAACCACACGGAAGACAATTGCTGGAGGAAGGAAGGAAAGTGTTTATGCTGTGGAAGTGCAGACCACCAATTTGCCACGTGCCCGGTCCTAAAACGAGATGGAAGGGGGAGCCCACAACCGCCGAAGACCAATTCTGGACCGGCTAAGGGGGAAGGGACTAAACCCAAGGTATCGGCTCGAATATACTCACTAGAGCCACAACAGGTCCTTGACTCTTCCGAGGTCGTAGAAGGTACGATCCCTGTATTCCCCGATTTGCGAAAGTCTTAGTAGATTTCGGTGCCACCCATTCCTTTGTTAACCCCAATTTCATATGTGGTATTGATATAAAATCTGTTAGTTTACCTTATGACTTGGAAGTTAATACTCCTACGGGGGATCATCGTTTGGTTACTAGTATGGTTTATAAGGATTGTGAAGTTTGGGTAGGAGAGAGAAAATTATTAGGGGATTTGATAAGCCTGTCCATTAAGGGGTATGATGTAATCTTAGGCATGGACTGGTTAGCCAGGTATAATGCACAACTTGATTGTAAAAGAAAGGTGGTAGAATTCCGCATTACTGGGGAGGCGACCTTAAGATTGGATATAAGGGGTAGGTTAGTCTCATCTGCCTTGATCTCGGGTATTCGGGCTAAAAAACTGCTAAGTAGAGGGGCGCAAAGGTTCTTAACCTTTCTAATCAATACCCCCACCGATAAATTGAAGGTAGAGGATATGCATGTAGTGAAGGAATATTCGGACGTATTTCCAGATGAGTTAGTAACCCTACCTCCGGAGAGAGAGATAGAATTCAAAATTGATCTATTACTAGGAACGTCACCTATCTCTAAAACCCCGTATCGGATGGCCCCTGCGGAACTTAGGGAGTTAAAATTGTAATTACAGGATCTTTTAGAACGGTGTTTTATTCAAGAGAGTGGGTCTCCTTGGGGAGCCCCTGTGTTGTTTGTGAAGAAAAAGGATGGGAGTTTACGGATGTGTATAGATTATCGGGGGCTGAATAATGTAACGGTTAAGAATAGTACCCACTACCCCATATTGATGAGTTGGTCGACCAGTTGCAAGGGGCAGTGGTCTTTTCAAAATTAGATTTTCGACAGGGGTATTACCAATTGTTGATTAGTAAGGAGGATATCCCAAAAACTGCTTTCAATTCGAGATATGGGCACTACGAATTCGCGGTCATGCCCTTTGGACTGATCAATGCCCCTGCCGCTTTCATAGACTTAATGCATAGGTTTTTTAAACTCTATTTGGATCGATTTGTAGTGGTATTTATTGATGACATCCTGATCTATTCAAAGACCCGTGAGGAGCATGACCAGCACTTAAGAATCGTTTTACAAACACTAAGAGAGCATCAGTTGTATGCCAAGTTTAGTAAGTGTGAGTTTTGGCTGGAGAAAATTTCTTTCTTAGGGCACGTAATTTCCCAAGAAGGCATTTCGGTTGACCCGGCGAAAGTAGAGGCCGTGACTGATTGGAAGAGGCCAGAAAATCCTACGGAGATTCGTAGTTTTCTAGGGTTGGCTGTATATTATAGGCACTTTATCAAAGACATTTCTAAATTGGTCGGTCCTTTAATCGACCTGACGAAAAAACATGGTCTTTTTATGTGGGACGCCAAGTGCGAAGCGAGTTTTCGAGAGCTACAGAAAAGATTAACCATGGCACCGATTCTAACTTTGCCGAACGGAATAGATGGTTTTACCGTTTATACCGACGCCTCGCGGGAAGGCCTAGGGTGTGTGTTAATGCAAAATCGGAATGTGATATCTTTTACCTCTAGGAAATTGAAACCCCAAGAGCAGAACTACCCAACCCACGATCTGGAGTTAGCCACAGTTATTTTCGCTCTGAAAAAGTGGAGACACTATCTATACGGGGTAACCTTTGAGGTTTACTCAGACCATAAGAGTCTTAGATACCTTTTCTCACAGAAAGAATTGAATATGAGGTAGCGACGGTGGATAGAATTTCTAGAGGACTACGACTGCATCATTAACTACCATCCAGAAAAAGCAAACGTGGTGGCCGATGCCTTAAGTCGAAAGGCTCGGGTAGCGGGGTTAATGATTAAGGAGTGGGATTTGTTAGAATCGGTTTGTGAGTGAAAACCCAGTCTTGGAAGTCATAAGGTGATATTTGGTAATGTTAAGGTAACGTCTACACTACTGGAGCGAATTAAAGAAGCTCAAAAGGAAGATTCTATGGTACGGAAATGGGGAGAGAAAGTGAAAAAAGAGGAATTGTCGGATTTTAACTTTAGTCCCGAGAGAGTTTTGAAATATCGAAACCGAGTGGTGGTGTCCAAAGATGAAATGTTAAAGAAGGAGATCTTAGAGGAAACTCATCGGTCCAAGTATACGATCCATCCGGGTAGTAGCAAGATATATCAGGATCTAAAAGGAGCTTATGATGGGACAACATGAAGAAGGAAATTGCTTAATACGTGCAAAAATATCTCATTTGCCAACAAGTTAAAGCGGAGCATCAAAAACCATCTGGCTTGTTACAACTTCTTGAGATACCAGAATGGAAGTGGAAAAACATCACAATGGAATTCGTTTCAGGTTTACCACTAACGCAACGAGAACATGATGCCGTTTGGGTGATCGTTGATCGGTTAACCAAATCGGCCCATTTCTTGCCGGTAAACATGAAGTATTCTATGAATAAATTGACTCAGGTATATATGGATGAGATTGTAAGGTTGCATAGAGTTCCTGTGAGTATCGTTTCAGATAGAGATCCCCGCTTTGTGTCTAGGTTTTGGCAGAAATTTCAAGAGACTTTGGGGACAAAACTTAACCTAAGTACCACTTATCATCCCCAGACGGATGGACAGTCGGAGCGAATAATTCAAACTCTCGAAGATATGTTAAGGACCTGTATTCTAGATTTTGGGGGTAACTGGAGTCAACATATGACCTTGGTAGAGTTTGCTTACAATAACAGTTACCATTCGTCAATTCAAATGGCCCCATACGAAGCATTTTACGGGAGAAAGTGCCGGTCACCGATCTACTGGGATGAAGTCGGCGAGAGGAAGATTCTAGATCCCACAACTACTCCATGGATGGAGGAGGCACGAGAAAAAGTCAAGTTGATACGACAAAGACTCCAAACAGTTCAAAGCCGACAAAAGAGCTACGCGGACAATCGAAAAAAGGATCTGGAGTTCGAAGTTGGGGACCGTGTTTTTCTTAAGGTCACACCGTTACGAAGCGTCACGGCGGGTAGAGGAAAGAAACTCCAACCGAGGTTCGTCGGACCTTTCAAAATTCTCCAGAGAATTGGGAAAGTAACGTATCGACTTGAACTACCATCAAGTCTGTCTAGGATTCACGACGTCTTCCACGTCTTAATGCTTAAGAAGTATTATCCCGACCCGTCTCACATCTTACAACCGGAGGAAATTGAGATAGATGAAACACTCACCTACGAAGAGAAACCTGTGCAGTTGCTTGATCGAAAGGTTAAGGAGTTGAGAAACAAACAAATTCCTTTGGTGAAGATCTTGTGGAGAAATCATGGGATAGAAGAGGTTACCTGAGAGTTGGAAGAAGAAATGCAAAAGAAATACCCTGAACTGTTTGTGAATTAAGGTGAGAAATTTCGAGGACGAAATTCTTTAAGGGGGAGAGAGTGTGAGAATCCGAAAATTTTCTTATTTCTAGACTTTATTTTATTTAATTACACGCTTTTTCTATATTTTCTTTACTAGGAAAATTTTCTAAATACTTTTTATGAGTAAATATAGTTTTAAAATCATTTTTCTACTATAAGTTAGTTCATGAGAAATTAGGAGTGTATACCGGGCGTGGGACCCGCTAGTGCTATAAGTGTGATAAATTCGACCAATTGGGTTAAGTTTTGTATATAAGGATTAATTTACTAGGTGTTAAGAGGTAATTAGAGGTTACCTAGATGGATTAACATTGGAGAGACAAGAGGATATGTTTAAACTTAAAAGGTGACAAGTGTCATTTTGTGACTTGGTCTTGGACTTTGACCATCTTACCACCTTTACCAAATAACTACAAAATTGACCCAAAAATCATTTTCATTTCAAGCTTCTTGGCCGAGCTCTTCAAGAGAGAAAAAGAAAGAAAGGTTCAACCTTCATCTTCCATTTCTTGCACAAATCTTGTAATCCAAACTTGAAATTTCTCCATAAAAACCCTTAGCTAGGTAGGATTGAAGAAAGTGATGGAGTGGTTTAGAAAGAGGAGGTGTTAAGTGGTTTCTTTTCTTGACTTTACAAGGTGAGTGGCTAAGGAATGTTTCTTTTGCTCTTGATAATGTTTAACTAGTGACTTGTGCTAGTTAAAGAAGTGATTTTGTGGAAGATTTCATGACTTTTGGTAGAGATTGATGAATTTTTATTTTTATTCATGAATTTTCTGTTTTTATATGTTTAGAGTTGGTTGGCCATGGATGATGGCTTGGTATGGTCTAAAATGGTACTTTGGTGTGTTAATTGTAGTTATTTGCGGAAAATTTCCGCTTTGTACGGAAAATTTGAGATTGAGGGTTTGGAATTGGAGCTTTTCTAGGGTTATTGTGGGACTCTTGAATTGGATTTGTTTGAAAGGTATTGTAACCCTAATAAGGGGTATTGAATGGCCTATGACTTACAATTGTAATTGTGGTTGTGTTGGGGTAATATAAGTGATTGATTGTAGGTTGGAAATCTGAAATTTTAAGAAGAAATGCTGTCCAAATTTTAGGTCCCTATGCCTTCTTGGAATTGGGTTGCTTTAAGGGTTAATGAGGGACCTTAGGGTTGTCTAAACCCTTAGCCCCAAGTGTTTCCTATATTACTTTCAAGTCTTATGGCTTTACATTAGTGATATGTGGTTTGGATTTATGACTCGTATTCGAGTCTCATTGTGTTTTCTTGAATGTTTTAGGGCGTGACGGTGATTCAAGGCGGCCGTTAGGCGGAAATTTGTGAAAACTCTCTGTATTTGATTGGTGAGTGTACTACTCACATGATTGTTACTTCATGGCTTTGTTATACTTGAAATCTATGATTTGAATGCTTGTGTATACTGCTAACGAGGGTGTACTTTATCACTCTCGCACTCTATGGCTTATGTGACTGTTTACTGTATCGATTGAATGTCTCTTGTATACACTTGAACTGGTGTCACTTGGACGTGTGTCCAACGACTCTTACTGTTGACTCTGAGCTTAACCCTATCTGCGGTCGATTGACTCGAGCCAGCAAGGGCTTGGTCGAGGAGATTAACAAGTCATGGGGACTGTTTCTATGGAATCATTGGGTAAGAGATTCTTGATTCCGGTATACTCGAGTATTACCATTGTGAACTGATTGGAGTTCGGGCCCGGTAGGGGTATGTGAGGTGGAAGGAAATTGGAGAAAGCAGAGTCTACGGTATTGGTTACTCCTTAAGCGTTGACGGAGGGTCAACGAGACGAGATCAAGTACGGCAAGCGAGGAAAAGGGCTCTTGAGAGCTGACCGTATCCTTTTAAATATCTGTGTTGCAATGTGGTGCTCGTTGACTCACTTATTGATTGTATTTTGGTTGAGTAGCTTTGTGCTTATATGAACTTCGTTACTTGGGTGATAGTACCTCATTGGGCGAAAGCTCACTCCGTTAAATTTTGTTTTCTTACAGGGAACAACCTTTTGGAGACTATGATGTTTTGAAGCACGAGTTGAGCTAGTTTTTATATAGTTTGAATATATTCTTTTGTAAAGCTCCTCGATGGTTGGAAATACCCTAAATGTATTTTGATCCGAATAATTTCCTTTTGATTTGGAAATTACAAACGTATGTGTGTAAAACTGTTTAACCATGTTCATGTATTCCATTTGGTTTGGAAATGTTTCTCCCGAGTTATATAACGTTATCTATAATCGATTGGATTCTGGTTGGATGGTGACGTGGCAGTCACTATTCATTTGCGGTTTCGATTTTCATTTTTTTTTTCATTTTGCGATTTGGAATCGTGTAAGCGTGCTAGTTTACTCCGAAACGTTTTAGATTGTGTGTAATTGCCTTAGTAGTCCTGGCGAGAGTTGGACAGGCAGTCCGCTAACCCTTTTGGTACGCCTTAAGGGAAGGTGGAGCTGTCACAGGTGATATCAGAATGACCCCATTGTGGGTGCAAATGTGGAACTTGCTAGTTCACTGGTTGTCAAAAGAAGTGGGGAAGAAGATTGGTAAAATAGTGTTTACGGGGGTGAAAGAAGCTATTATCCCTCAAGCGGGTAGGAAGGAAGGTAGGCACTTGAAGGTGAACGTTGTGGTTGACACATTTCGGCCACTACCTAGGGGTACTACTGTCAAGATGAATGATGCTATGAAGTGGATTAAGTTTAGGTATGAGAGATGCCCAGATTTCTGCTATACTTGTGGAATCATTGGCCATAGTGAGAAGGGTTGCGTCTCAGGCGTATTAGTGGGGAAGAGGCAACAAGAGAATCAGTATGGATCTTAGATGAGAGTAAATTATGGCAAAGGCTCCCCACAAAAGGACAGAAATAGGTACAAATCCCCTTCCAACAGAGTGCACTAGGGTTTGGAAAATGGGGAACTAATTCGTAAGGAGCCAAGTCAGGTGGTGGAGGTAAATAACTCAAAGGAGAAAATGGGAACCAAGGAAGTTAGGGAGAGAAATATGGTGGCTGCCTTCAAAGAAGAGGTTACAAAGTTCCTACAATCTAACAAGGAAGGGATGAACCAGGTACCACCAACACCCACCAGCAGCAAGACTCTAGAGACATGTAACAAACAAGTTAGCACAGAAGTGGTGGAGGCAATAGAAGAGAAACCAGAGAGAGGTAATGATGAAGGCAAAAACTAGGTAATGACCATAGAGGTCGAGAGAACTGAGAGGAGTGGGGAACCTGATCCTCATAAGGAGGATTTGGAAATGATGGATCCACAGTCATCAGGGAAAGAATAGATAGCAACGGATTGCAACCAGGTGAGGGATAAACAGAAGAGTATCAATGAGATATTACAGATTAGGATATTTGATAAGAACATGGGAAGTAAACAACAAGGAACAGGACAGCCTCAAGACTTGAAGGTTAGAAGGACTATAAGAACACCAAGAGGAAGAGGTAGGAGAGAACTAAAACAGTTAGATGGGAACAGTATGGCTCAACCAGTTCTGAGCAAACGGTAGTTAAATCTGATTGATGAGAAAAGGCCAGAAGTGGATGATATGGGGCAAGTGCCAAAGAGGAACAAAACTGATAGTCCCAGAGGTAAGAGTGAGAGACAAGAAGAGGGGATGGGAACCAGCCTTAACTGGGTCCCCAAATGTCAATGAGAGTGATAGTGTGGAATTGACAAGGTACTGGGAGCCCCTTGACAATTCCTCATCTGAAGGAGTATCAAAAACTCCTCTCCCCAAACCTTTTGTTTTTAAGTGAGACAAAAAATAGATCAAAGTATATGGAAAATATACAAAAAATCCTAAACTATGACTGCTGCTATATGGTGGAAGCAATGGATAAAGCAGGAGGAATGACATTGTATTGGAACTCTGATGTTAAAATATTGCAAGTGCAACACACTTCCTTCACTGTGGAAGCTCAGATTGAGGGCCAGGAAAGTAAGTGTATCTGGTGGCTGATTGGCATTTACCCCAATTGTAACGATGCTATAAGGAAAGCACAATGGACAGTAGTGAACAGAAGAAGACATCTATGGGGAAACAAATGGTTGATGGCTGGGGATTTCAATGATACTACCTCAAATTCTAAAAAGTGGGGAGGGTGATGTAGAGCCGAATGGAGCTTCAATGATTTCAGGAATTTCATAAGTGCCAACCAATTGGTGGACCTGGGGTATGAGGGGCAGCCGTGGACTTCGTGCAACAACTGGGGGAATGAAGGAGAAATCAAGCAAAGATTAGATAGAGCATGAGCAGTGCAGATTGGTTTAAGACATTTGAGAATGCGAAGTGCTCTCACATTAAAACATATGCCTCAGACCATTGTGCATTGATGATAGATACCAAGCCTACTGTTGAGAGGAAAAAAAGAAGGTTCTTCTTTGATAAGAGATAGCTCCAACATGAGGAAATATCTGAGGTTGTTAAAGGAGCATGGGAGGAAAATGTTGAAGGATCTCGGATGTACCAAGTGCCC
Organism: Coffea eugenioides; assembly: GCF_003713205.1. Classification (NCBI taxonomy): domain Eukaryota; kingdom Viridiplantae; phylum Streptophyta; class Magnoliopsida; order Gentianales; family Rubiaceae; genus Coffea; species Coffea eugenioides. The sequence goes on from NC_040040.1 coordinate 46,885,240, forward strand.
AAAAGTGAGGAACTGTAGAGTGGCTCTGCTTAAGTGGAGTAACAGCATTAACAAAAACTCTAAGGACAGAATTAATAGCCTCAAAAAGCAATTGGACCGGACAAGAGAATCTTCAATGGACAATAAGAGAGAAAAGATGGCTGGGTTGAAGTCATAGCTGACAGAGGCGTACAATGATGAGAAAATCTTTTGGAGCCAAAAATCCAGACTCAAATGGTTGCAAGAAGGGGACAAAAATACTCAATACTTCCATGCATAGGTAAAGGGCAGAAGGAAACATAATAGATTGCAAAGACTTTAAAAGGAAGATGGAGGTTGGACTGAATCAGAAGAAGAAACTGGGAAAGAGATTGCAGACTATTACAGGAAGCTCTTCGCCAAGTCCTCAACCAGTAATGCTCAGGAGGTATTAGAGGGGATCCCAACTTCTATCACGGCAGAAATGAACATGGAACTAACCAAGGAAGTGACAAAAGAAGCGATCAAAAATGCTTTCTTCACTATGGACTGCAATAAGGCTCCTAGCTCCGATGGTATGACACCTTTATTTTTTCAAAAATTTTGGGAAATTATCAAATGAGACCTGGTAAATGCTATTCAAAGCTTCTTCCATTCTGGTCTTATGCTTAAAGCCATTAATCACACAATCATTTCCCTCATTCCCAAAGTTCCTTGTCCTATTAACATCAAGTAATATAGACCTATTAGTCTATGCAATGTCGTGTATAAAGATATAACCAAAATCATTGTTAATAGACTAAAGCCCGTTCTTAAACACTGCATTAGCATCAATCAATCTGTCTTTATACCTGGAAGGCACATTATTGATAACATAATCATCTCTCATGAATACTTGCATTTCCTTAAAAATAAAAGGCATGGGAAGGATGGTTATATGGCTGTGAAGTTGGATATGTCAAAAGCCCACGACAAAGTTGAATGGGATTTTTAACATTCAATTATGAGCAAAATGGGATTTTGTGAGAGGTGGATTAACTGGATAATGAACTGCATCAGAATAGTCTCCTTTTCTTTCAATATAAATAGAGATTGTAAAGAATATATTACACCTCAACGAGGGATTAGACAAGGAGATCCCTTGTCACCTTACCTCTTCCTCATCTGTTCAGAAGGCTTTTCTAACCTTTTAAAAAATGCAGCTCAAGACAGGAGGATAAGTGGAATCAAGATAAGTAGACAAGGCCCTTCAGTGACACATGTTTTCTTTGCTAATGATTCACTAATCTTTTGCAAGGCTTCAAGTCAAGAGGCACAGGAGTTGACAAAGATCCTGAAGAGCTACGAACAAGCATCAGGACAAATGATAAATCTTGACAAATCCAGTGCTTTCTTCAGCAAAAATGTCAACCAGGAAACAAGGGAGGCAGTATGCAGCAAGTTGGAAGGAATTCAACAGGTCTCCCAAGGGAAATACTTGGGACTCCCAATGGTGATCACCAGAACAAAGAAGCAAATGTTCAGATTCATCAAGGACAACATTGAGCATAGAATGCAAAGCTGGAAATCCAAATTGCTAAGCTCAGCTGGGAAAGAAATCTTGATCAAAGCAGTCTCAATGGCCATGCCTACTTACACTATGTCTTGTTTCAAATTGCCATGCAAGTTATGTAAAGGTATCTGCTCTCTACTCTCAAAATTCTGGTGGGGAGAGCAAGACAACAAGAACACAATCCATTGGGTGGCTTGGGAGAAGATGACCAAGGAGAAGAAAAAAGGAGGCCTAGGCTTTAAAGATTTACAAAGCTTTAATAGAGTCTTGCTAGCCAAACAGATTTGGAGAATCATCAGAAATCCAAACCTGTTATCTAGCATGGTGCTAAAGGCAAAGTATTTTCCTGAGAGCTGCATCCAAGAGTGCATAATTCCTGAGAATGCATCATGGTTCTGGCAAAATATAATGAGCAGCAGAGAGGCCCTTTGGTGGGGAGTGGAAGACGAATAGGAAATGGGAAGAAAACCAGCATTTGGAATGACCAATGGATTCCAAACAACTACAAAGGGAAACCAGTCACTGCCAAACCACAAGATTGCAAGCTTGACAAAGTTGCTGACTTGATCAGTAACTACAGGTGGAACAAATCTCTCATCTTCAAGAACTTTTGTAAAGAGGATGCAGAAAATATTTTGAAAATTCCTACCAGCATTACTTGAAGAGACGATAATACCTATTGGACAGGGAACCTAAATGGGGAGTACACTGTGCAGTCGGGATACAAAGTGGCAATGGACAGGAGGGAGGAAGAGACTAGGAAAGAAGGTGAGGGAGCAGAATCGAGCTGCAGCTCACTGAGCCAGCAAGTGTGGAAAGTACTGTGGAGCTTAAACATCAGCCACAAAGTCAAGATGTTTATATGGAAAGGCCTCACGGATGCAGTACCAGTCAAGGAACTGATTTGGAGAAGAGTCAAAGTGGGAGATCCGATATGCACAATGTGTGGAGAAGAAGTGGAAACACTAGAACATATGTTATTTAAATGCAGCAAAGTGAAGGACATCTGGAAACTAGCTCCTATCCACTGGGATGGCATCGAACACAGGTCGGATAAATTCAAAGAATGATGGGTAGCAGTTTCTGAAGCGAGATGTAGGATTCAAGGGAAAGCTCATATAGGTCTCACGGCATATCTTGTGGCAGATCTAGAAAAGTAGGAACAACAAGATTTTCAACAACAAAGATATGGATCCAGCTACAATAGTTAACAAAGCATGCAATGAATGGTGTGAATTTGAAAATGCAGCAGGGAAAGCTAGGAAATGGGGCGTTGAGAAACCAGCAGTAGCTCAGCAACACAAGGAACAGGAGGAAGAGCAGCAAGAGCATTCCACAATCCCAGGAACAAGCTTGAGAAATGCAGTGCAATGGAGCAAAGAGGACAAAGCTGTTGGGTATGGCATTGTAGCGTGTGATGGAAGACAATAGGAACTAATGGTTTGGGCTTTGAGAGAAAGGGCAGTGGACAACCATCTTCAACACCTGATTGAAGGTGTCAAATTTGCCCAAATTAAGGCAGCCGAACAAGGATGGCGACTCATTAACATAGGAGTTCCTGACAAAAATCTACTACAGCAAATCTAGCGGACAAAACCAATGGCACAAAGAATAGCAACTGTGATACAAGATATCCATGAGATGAGCTCCATGTTTTACAAATGCTCCTTTTACCTAGACATAGGCAATAGTAATGATCTTAGTGTTCAATTTAGTGCTCAAGCTTTGAGCAGTTATCAGGATATAGAATGGGTTAATCCCAGTCTAATGTGCTAGATGCACAGTGTATGTATCGAGCCTTTGCTCGGGTGTAAATACTTTTGACCCAAGTAATATATATATTCCTATCGTTTCGTCAAAAAAAAAGAATATGATTTACACTTGTTACATCTTGTATTAACTTGTTTATTTATGCATACTTATCACTTGTTGTTGTTTGATCACCAATAACAAGCTTATAGTTGTTATTGTTCAATGAAAGTTGGTAGTAATAATAGAACAACATAAATAGAACTTAAGGAGTATACTCATGAGAATAGAGATACACTTAAGTGGATTAACTATGCATTTCGTGAAGAAAACAAGAGTAGAGCTAATTATTCACCATGAGAATAGGGAAAACTAGTCTAGTTTAGGCCATTTCATCATGAGAATGAGATTTGGTAATATTGAAAATGAATCCCTAGATAAACAAGAGTTGTAACAAGAGATAAATCTATTTATTTGTATCTTTTATACCATAAGTGGAATCTACATCCCTAGACTCAAATGATTAGTGAATTTTCTCTATTGTTACCTTGCATGTTATCTAGTTAAGATTAGCTAAATAGTAGTAATTGCAATTTCTCTTGCTTAAATTGATTATTAGTTTAAATAATAGAGTAAGTAAGGTCTTAGTACTTGTTAAGTTGCTCCCTATGGGATTGACCCGATTTATACCATAAACTATTAGTTAACCTGTATACTTGTAGCAAAATGGGTATAATTTGGAATAAACTCGTACTTACATTTAAATCCCGTCACTAAAAAAGGCATAATTATGAGATGAAATTTAACTAGGACCATAGCTATAAATATATTATTTGTTTATCACCATGTTAGGGATATTGATTTTTTAGACATTATTTGTCCTGGCTGTTATAAAATATTGGAGTTGACTAACTATTTTATTAACAAATAGATAACTTGAAAAAAATAATGTTGGGAGATAAAGTGCAAAATAAGTTGGAAAAACTACTGTATTTAACTATTAAGGGTATAAATGTCCTTTTCATATTATCATTACACAATGTTAGAATTAATGGCTAATTACAAAAACTCCCCTTAAGGTATAGCCACTTTTGCACTTTATCCCCTAACGTTAATTTTTTCTCACTTTATCCCCTAAACCATTATTCAATTCCAACATTGTGTAATAGTGATGTCAAAAGGACATTTATACCTCTAAGAGCTAACTACAGTAAATTCCCTTAAAGTATAGCTTGTTTTGCACTTTATCTCCTAACATCATTTTTTTTGTCAATTTGTTTATTTATTACTAATATCATTAATGAACTACAATATTTGATAACACCCAGAACAATTAATATCTAAAAAATCAATATTTCAAACATAATAATTAAATATTATATATATATGGTCCTAGTTAAATTTCATTCCATAATTGCACCTTTTTAGATTAAGGAGAATATCTTACTAATTTGATTCAATAGTGGGAAAAAATGGAAATTATTATTAAAAAATTAAAATGCGAAAATATTTTTAAAAGTCTAAAAATGATTAGGGTATTGTCAATTTCTCTTTAGAAATGTGCATACGGTTAAACTTTTCTTTTAATAGCTAGATTCTTTTATATGGAAGTACACATTTTTTTTCATTAATAATACTAAATAAGAGAAGCATGGTTGATTTGGAGTTCAAAATTTTCAAAGTTGTTCTTTTAATATACCATACTTAGATGCTATTAACATTTATTTGAGTTGCTGAATTTTTCTTTATTTTTTTTATTCCATCTAAAAAATTTATGTTGACTGGTACAAAATATTAGAGTTAACTAAGAGTATTAGGGATGAATAAACAAATTAAGAGAAAAATGATATCAGTGAATAAAGTACCAAATAGCTATACTTTAACGAAATTTACTATAATTAGCTTTTAGGGGTTCCGTTATGCAATATTGGAGTTGACTAGCGGTTTTTAGGGGGGTAAAATGAGAAAAAAATAACGCTAGGAGATAAAGTGCAAACTAGTTAGACCTTAGGGGGAGTTTTTATAATTATCCCTAGAATTAACTAAAGGTTTAGGGGATAAAGTAAGAAAAAAATAACATAGGGAGCAAAGTACCAAAATAGATATACTTTTTTGGGCCGGGGGGAGGGGAGGGGGTTTGTAATTAACCCTACTAATAATTGACACTGATGCACAATTTAAGTGATCTACTGATTGATAAGAAAAGAAAAATCAATTGGACACATTTTTAATAGCTGTTCTACTTTTGGAAGACCATGCATTATAAAACATGGAATATGCAATATCTTCTCCACAACTCTCAGCCACTTTTTTTTTTTTCCTGTCTTTAACTCGATGCCCCCAATAATTGTGCTCCCAAATTCGGCTAAACAACAAAAGATGTGATAGCTGTAATGCAAACAGAGAGGCACACGTGGAAAGGATCAAGAAAAGACATAAAGCAATGGAGATGGTGGATAATTTATTATTGTTCTTGCTAGGGTTAGGCATAATTTGTGGTTGGTGTGTCATGTCATCCCCATAACCAATTTTGTTATTCTACCATGCGCATAGAGGGAAAAATATAATGCCTATTGAGTTTGTTGCGGTCCATATATACTTCATAGGCTGCAATCCAATTAGGTCGGATAGTACGGACATGGTTACTTTCAATTTGTGGTATAATTATTAACTTGAATTATTTGTCCTGGTGGTACTTAGGATACACACTAAAGAATTAGTCATCTACATGATAAAACCACATCAATATCTACTCAAACAAGAAAATGACTTGACTAATGGTGATCGTGTCAATACACGATAGCTTATGTTAAGATTTGGGCTTTGCAGGTTATTAGTACTTCAGGTGCCTTTTACACTACCTTTTTTAAACTAATTTTTTAAATCTTTTTTTAATTGATCAGAGTTTTTTATTCCAAAATCTCCAACGTTTTAGGCTGTAACAGCTTCTTGAAGTAACGAAATTGTAACATGATAAGGCCTTTATGAACCTATTAAACGGCAAGTCTATTTTCCTCAATGTTGCAGAATTACATGGTTTGATTTCTAATTGGTATTCAGGTATGTCAAGCTGATTTGGTGGTTCTTGCCAAAAGCAAAAATATTAAGAGCGGTGAACAAATTTTTTTTTCAAAAAGATGGCAAAAATTTAAAAGCTTGTGGCGAAGATTTGAGGTACAAACATTATGATAGCATGGGTACATGGAGTCTTTTCACTTTCATTTCCATTAAAATGCATGGATTCAAATCGATTTCAAGATTTCAGCTTCACGACAGGCTAGTAAATAATTACCACTGCAGGAGATGACTAGCCAGAAGCAGGTTAGAAGTGCAGATGCAGACACTCCGGCGGCTGAACGAGGAATTCTATTTTAATTTGCATGGGAACCCTACTGGATTTTCTGATTATGATCACTTGATTCTAGCTTCTCACCCTCAATTAATTGATTTGTGTGATTTATTTGTTTTTATGCTTCTATATTCAATGTATTTTGACTAGAAAAGAATTGATTTTGAAAGGATGAGTGGTGCTTACCTGAAATAACGTTCTGTTTTACGAAACTCTTAATGCAAAATGATCTTCTTGCAGGTTTTTCAGAAACCTAGTGCCTAAGAACTTTTTTTTTTCTATAGAAGTTTTAAAAATACAGGAGATATTTTATTTTATTTTTCCTAGGAAAGAAACCTATTGTTTTGAGGCCATAGATTTGTTGCTTTGAGTAAATTCATGTTCAAATTTCAAGTCATGTATAGTACTGCATGATGATTGATGAGATTGGCCTTTAAAAAGTCAAAACCACTGTCTGTAAGTCCGCATGTGTCTTGCCTCCCAGAAAGAAGGTACAAAATCAGATGATGGTAAAATGGAGTCAAATCGATTTTGCTAATTGCAAAAACATTACATTGTCGCACCATCTGGCCTGTTTGGCATCTTGTCTTTTCATTTCCATCAAAATGCATGGAGCCAAATAGATTTCAGCAAAAACCTATCCTTGTTGCTGATCCGCCATTCCAGTTTCATGACAGCCAAGGATTTTTTCCTTGGTAAGACAGACCAGATATTAATTGCCAATTGCAAGGGGTGATTAACCGGAAGGAGGTGAAAAGTACAGGTGCAGACATTCGTGGCGAACTAGGAGTGCAATATTTGCATGAAGTCCCTTATTAAAAAAATTACTTGATTCGGGTTTGTGGATTCCAATCAATAGTTTTGGAAAATTAATTTGTTTATGCTTCTATTTTTAAGGTATTTTACCTAGGCTATAATTGCTTTTGAATAGAATTGTTGTCTGTGCCTTCCACACATTGTTTTGAAAATCGGACTGAACTGGTCTGTTCAATCGGTCGGATCATGAATCGTTCATAGCTCCAGTTTGGTTTATACTTTGGGTTGATTTGACTTAAAAACCGGTAAAAATCATTCGAACCATGCGAACTATATGAACCATTGAAAGGAGGGTTTTTTTTTTTGTTTTTGTCTATTAAATTGAAAAAATTTATAAAAAAATAATAGATTTTCCTTAACCTAAAGACTAATTATTAAATGTCACATCCAGTCACTTTCTTCTCATGTTTTGCCTCTTATCAAGTTTGCATCTCTATTTCTATTTTCTGGACTTCCTCCAAACTCCAGAATTCTTTTTTTTTTTAAGTTGCAATCTCTAAATTCTAAAAACATGATTTAAAATTTAAACTCATAATGTCTAATTCCCATAGACGTGAATTTTGTAAAATTTTGTAACATTGTGGTATTTTAGGGTTGAATTTAAGATTATTTTATTAGTAGATACAATTGAGATTGGGATGAAATTTATTTGTTTGAACTTATAATTTAAAAAATTATTTGTGAAAATCCAAGTTCTTTGAAAATATTAAACTTTTCATCATATAAATCTTAAATTAGTGCATTTTTTAGCTTATTTTGTGCATATATATTTATATAAATTATTTTTTAAAAATTCATTGAACCAGAGTTGGACCAATTCGACCAGTTGAACCTCTACTCGAACATCTCGCCGGTTCAATTAACAGTCTAAGTTTCAAAACATAGCTTTCACATTAGAATTTTTTATTTTTCAACACTTTCAATGCAATATGATCTCGTTGCAAGTGTTCAAAGACCATTCTGGCTACTCAATATGAGGTCTTTAACTGTTGGGGTCTACTTAGTAAATGCATCTTTATGCACTGTCCACATCTTGAGCGCTGCACACATTGATGAGAATGGTGAGGACATGATATTTCTGATTTTAGTATGGTATCCCTTAGTGATCCCCAATTCTCAAAGATACCAAAATTGAAAACTTGAAAGACAAAAAAAAAAAGAAAAAATAGAGAAAAAAAGTTACTTTCTTCACCGAATTTGACCTGATTTATTTTGATATGTAGTTTAAGTTTTAATTTGTGCATAAGAAAAGGTAACTTTTCACAATAACGTGTGAGGCTATCTTTGGTGGGTGGTGCAAAAGAAAATGTAATAAAAATGGTATAGATTTGGAGAATACCATTAATCTACACTTAGTCACTTACCTAAATAACCTAAGGTTTGAACCCTAATCCCTTGGCCTAAATCTTTATAAACAAGCACACCGACATTTGCCCTCCAAAAACTAAATCAATAAAAAGCAGCCTCGTACCATCTTCATCCGTTCTTCATCCTCCCAAAACCCCACAAAATCTTCAATTAAAAAAAAAAAAAGGGGGGGGAGATCAAGAAAGGTGTCAAGTGTCAACAAAAACCTGGCCAATCCTTGACTGTCTATGATGGTGACGAAACATTCGACAGAATTATAACAAGAGTACGTTGTCTCATTATCACTCTTCATCACCAACACAGCACTGGAATAATAGAAAAGCTTGGGTTCGCTCCTGTATCAGTTCCTTGTTAGTCAGGTAAGAGCATTTTATCGGTCATTGTAGAGCTACGTCTTTTACGGGTTGGAAAATTGAATTATTTTGAAACTAGATGGGTTGGATTAAAACTAAGAAATTATTTTGAATAAGGAACTTGAAATTTGTTGTAGTTTTACACGTTGCTATGTTTGAATGTACATATTTCTTAGAGTCTTCTCAACTATTAAATTCAGATTTCAAATTCGAATTCTGTACCTGATAGTCGAGAGCGAAAAGGGTGTGAGGAACATGAGAGGGTTAAAAAAAAATTGTTATTTACTAGTATAGAATTGCCTGCCATGATCCCCATTCCTTAAAATCACAAACTATTCCAATTGCTTCTCACTCTGCCATGTGTCTTTTCCTCAATATTCCCTATATAGTGCACCAATTTGAATTTCATAAATACTGCTGTTACTCAAAGCATGTATCTTTTCTCTTCGAATAAGACTGGTTATTTGCTGTTACTCAAAGTGTTATAAGGACAGCCCTTTCCCTGAGACATGTAAAGAAGACATGCAGTTAGGAACAAATCTTAGTAATGGCTTGGTTTTGATTTTGAATTCTTTTATTCATCTGGAATGAACCTAGGTATGGTATAAACTGCTTTCACAATATGAAGTAGTTTAGAGAAAGAAAGTGGGTAAATAAACGAATCACTTCGTTTGACCGTTATCACAACTTGCAATGAGTTTCGATTATACGTAGCATGCTTTTTTAATCCAATCTCAAGGAGTGGCTTTCATAAACCTTCAACTCTTTTATTAGCTGCCAGGCTATCGATTCTATTTTTTTTGGGGCTGTACAATTTTGCTTTCTACATCTTAATTTTTTGTCATTAGGCTGTAAATTTAATCTAATCGCTGAACAAGTAAAGTTTCGAAATTATTCGACCAACATATCATACTCTAAAACAAATCTTCTTCAGTTTTTTCTTGCTGTGCTTGTTGCCCCATTTATTTCTCTTCGCTGCTAGGTAACTTTGACCACGATTTCACACTATCTTTCAAGTGCTAATCACTAAGCTATACATCAGAAATAGTTATTATTTGAGATATAAGAAGCAAAATAGGCGCCAATAAACGGATGTTTTCCACTATGCCATGTACAAAAACAAAACAAGTAAAATAGCACATTGGTATGAATACTCAAAGGGCTAGTTTTGAAACCATACTTAAAGAATCTAGTCATCCAGCTCAAAGCCAATCAACAATGAATAGAAAGGACAAGATCTTATTCTTTGATTTAAAAGCCCTTAGCCATGTAATATAAGATTTTTTTTTTGTTTAATAATAAGGCTGAGTCCTATCATTTGAAGTTGTTTATCTTTTCATGATATAAGTGAACTCTGAAAGGTTAATAAGTAAAAGTTACACATAAGTTGATCGAACATCATGCATAATTGACAAATAAAAGACGTAAATGGATACATGAAGAATATTAAATATTGTGAATCCAGCACATCGATCTACATCTCAACCACAACTCGAGCAAGTATACAATGGAGTTAAAGAAAAGGATTCAAGGAAAACATAAGGGAAGAAAAGGACTGAAGAGGGTTAATGATTATTTCATAACGTAGAGTGTATTTAGTACTGGCACAAAGAAATAGGTAAACTATAACCGATTGTGATTTATCACAATCACCTTATATAATTTGATGTTAGAGACATGAAAAAAATGAAAATTATTCATTTGACCAAAAAAAAAAAAAAAAGTGGGCTCAGTCCAAAATTTTGGCATGAAATCTGAACTTTATTTTTTATTTTTATGTTTATTTATTTTCTTTCTTGGCTACATCTAGCCTTCAATAGCAAAGACGGTTCAATAATTCCATTTTCATAAGATTTAAAATCATAAATTATCTTTCCGCAGGGATTGTTAAGTATCGACAACTGCAAAACCTGGAAATGTCAACAGTAATAATTCAATCCGCCCGTCATCCGATGGGTTATGCTGAATCTTTATGTCTTAAAATTTTGTAAATTTCGGCCTTCGCCGTCAAGGGCCTTAGATGGGCAGTTTTGAACCGGATTTAACAATTGATTGTCATGAATGATATGCCCACTATAGTATGTGGTTTCTTATTTGGTCCGGAGGGACCATGACTGTCCATTAGAAGTACATGCCTGAGCCCAACACCTTCAAATACTAATGGTGGATACTGCTTTTAATGGTGGTAGATGCTTTTGACAAAAAAAAAAAAAAAATGGTGGTACATCCCTGACTTAAAGTCCAATTTGTCTACTGACCACAAAAAAATAAAATATAAAGAATGAAAAATAAAGGTCCATTTTGCCATACAAAAGGTAACATTTATACTTTTATACTCTGATCACAAGGGAGAAGCAAATTGGATATGCAACAGTTAAAAGGAAAAGGCCAATTTTAGGTAGTCAAATTGGCCTAAAATTGGCCTTTCCCTTTTATTGGATTTACTTTAATTAAAATATCACTCCACACATCAGATTTTTCAGAGTACAAAAGGTCATCTAAAAAATCTAATGTGGTGGAATCATATTGTAAGTTTATGTGCATGTTTGTGACCTAGTGAAAATTATTAGTGCACAACGTAGTAATGACACAAAAAAAATGGTAGCGTTAAATTTTATCACCGGTTACAATTTGATGACAGAGATATAAAAAACAGGTATTTGTTCATTTTGAAACAAAAAGTGGCCTCAGTCCAAATTTTTGGCATGAAATCTGAGCTATGCTTTTTTTTTTTTTTGGGTAAAAATAATTTTTCTTTTGCTTTTTATTTATATTTTTATTTATTTATACTTTTTTTTTTTTTTGCTTTCTTTGCTACATCTACCCTTTAAGAGCAAAGTCAGTTGCTCTCTAACAACCATTCCTATCCCAATTTCACATTTTCTTTCTGACCCCTTTATACTTTGTGGTTCAATAATTTTATTTGCATGAGATTTAAAAGGCATAAATTATTTTTTCATATTAGATTGTCAAGCATCATTTTTTTTCGGTTATGTACTGGAGGTAAGGTTCAGTCCTCCTCCTAGTTTTTATTTTTTTTTCCGTATGAGTATAACAATAAATCACTTTACACAAAAAAAAAAGGTATTTATAACGGCTGCAAAACTAGGAACGTCAAAGTAATAATTCAATTCGCTCATTATCTGATGGGCCATGCAGAAGCTTTGTATAATTAAAGGGTTAATCACAAAAATTCCTCCTAAGTTATAGTCGGATTTGCAATTTACCCTCTAAATTTTATTTTTTTCTCACCTAACTCCCTAAGAGCCAAAACTATTCCTCTATTATGCTCAGTTTTGATTTTTCTTCTTTCTTCTTTCTTTTCTCAATTAATCTTCAATTGTGGTTGAATTTAATCACTCTAATTTATGGTGATAAAGTGCCAAAGGAAAGAAATAGATTATTAGGAAAATATATTAGTATTTGATTACTTTTTGAAAAATAGTAAAAAAAAAATCTAATAAGCAAAAATTCAATAAAGAAAAAGAACAAAAAGATGTCAAAATAAGGATTTGCAGTTTCTTGTTGAGGCTAGATGGACAATGAGAGTCCGGCTGATATACATATCTGAGCCAACGATTTTAAGTGCTAAATTAATGAGTTAATCTGTGCATGGGACTTGGAAGAGGGCATGAACGGTTATCAGTCTAGACAATGTAACAGCTTTTCAACACGGTGTAACTCACTGCAAACTGTATGTACATTTTACAATAGAGATGTTACATTTGGATACTGTTTATGCGAATCCTTATTTTTTTTTATTGTGTCCAAATTATGTGGCATTATTGATGAACACAAGACCCATTTTGGGCATTTATTATTTGGAACTATTGTTTCTAGCAACCGTCCTTGCTCTTTGTCTATTTTTGCATAACCAGTGAAATGTTGCCTAAGGATTGTTTTTATTGGTTGATATCATCCCTGACTTAAAGTGCATTTCCCTACTGACAAGAAAAAAAGGGAAAAAGTTCTTGCAAACCTATGGTACAAACAACCTCTCTTGCTGTTTCGGATTTGATCTTATTTTTGGTGCCTTTAAACCCAATAGAAGTACCTATACTCTAATAATTACAAGGGAGAAGGCAATGGGTTTTTCTTTTAAACTTTTTTTTTTTTGATAAATGAGAGGTTTTGAATTTAAAATCTCTTACTTATAATTTCTCCCATCTTACCACCCAACCGAACTCTCTCCAAGCCATTGGGTTATACAACAAGTAAAAGAAAAAGGCCCATTTTAGGTAGGAATACATGACTGTATTCAAAATTGTAACCTATCAACAAGTTACAACACTCTCAAGACTAGATTGTCTTCTACTTTAATTGAACTACTTGCTTAATCTGCCACTCCTCCTTGCCAGATCCCTAAACTCTTTTTTTTTTTTTTATCCCTAAACTTTTAAGTATATAATACCCTATGGACAATTTTTTTTTTTGTCATCTAAAAAAGTCTGATGCAGTGGAGTCATATTGTAAATTTATGTGGGTGTTTTTGACTTAGTCAAAGTTTAAACTTATGTGGATTTTTTAATTGTCAAAACATAACATATATGATACGATATACAATTAATTAGAAAAGAAAAGAATTCAAGAATTTGGAAGGTGATGCTAATCACAACAGTTTATCTTGAAGCCAATCCTGTTGAAAATCCACTTCAAAATCTTTGGTTTATTTGACTGGCAACTTGAAATGCATCCATATAGTTGTGATAAATTTGTAGTTTGCAATTAAGCTTAATGGAATGGTTCTAATGCTAACCTCAACATTTTTTTTCTTTTTTTTTTTAACCAAAAGACAATGATTTCATTGATCATCAGAAAATATAGCTTCATATAGGAGTAGAACCACCTAGTACATCAAAATTCAAGTCTACTAATGCCCACTATACTAACGCTATACAAGTGAAACCTAATAAGCAAAGGAAAAAAATTTTCAAGCAAACAACCCCTGATCCAATCTCCATTCCAATGTTAATTCTAGATTTTCCTTGGCACGAGGAGTTTTAGGCCTTGAAAAACATGTGAACTGCACCACTCGAGCTACTGCTGCAACCATTTGTAGACATAGAAAAGTGCTGAAAGATTCACTTGTTCCTCACTTGGCACAAGTGCGAGACTGTAGCAGTCATTACCTGTCTCCTAAGCTTAGCAACCAACGAATCAGATCTGGCATGCTTTCTCCTCCGGTGCACTTCCTACTGCCTATATAAAGCAAGCACATCCTCGGAACCTTGTCCCACACAAATTGCGAAAAATTATGGATTTGACAAACAAATGTCCTATAGAGTCATTTTCTTGCCCACATAAAACACAGTGGAGATATATTTTCAACACCCCACCCACAATGCTTGTCTGTGGCCATCAATTTTTCCCGATAGCTAACCGAAGTACAAACGCAAACTTGGGGAACATGCCCTTTACCTCAAACAAGATTGAACCACCCCCCATTAATGCCAGACCCAAACAATAATTTTCCCAGCATATTTGACAGAATATTCACCAGAAGAAGAAGACAACCATACAACATGATCTTGTGGATGTAAGTGATGCAATAAAGACGGAGGGGGTAACCGTTTGAATTCCCTAGCCAAAGAACTAAACCTCCTTCGTTGTGGCCAATTCAAGTGTTCATGCATTATGATTACAATTATCACTAAAAACCAAAACTTGTTTATGAGTACATTTTGAAATCCCTCTTATAACCTTTTATGCTTGCATTGGTCTGTCTAGATGGATTCAAATAAATCCAAGCCAGTGAAGATTGTCTTTGCAAGCGTACAATTAATAAAGGGCCACTGATGGAGGATTCGCTCTTCATCTTCTGTCATGATAGGCTAGTTGTCATTATAGGCAAACTATCTCCATTACATACTCGATTTTATTCAAAATTGAACTCTATTTATATTACATTTCACTACTTCTATTTTATTACATTTCATTTTTATTTCTTCATAGCAACACTTTTAAGTTCATTTTGAGAGATATCCAAATTAAGGTACTACATCCTACTTTAGAGGTGCTTTTCTTGCATAATTTTTCTCTCATTCGTTTACCCCTATATCAACTTTAAACAGTAGAGAAGTACTCTCAAAGAGGCCCACTACTCCCTATTGAAAGCCATGACCTTTGAAAGCGCTGTGGAAAGTATTTGAATGCATAAGAATGTCAGTGAAGGCCCTGAAAGTAACAGCTCTTGAAAATGCATAATGTCGACGCTAATATCATGGCTTTGCCTAGCTTTACAGTCTCTTCCAGAAGAACTATTACACGTAAGAAAGGACGAATTATTTATAAAAAGGAAAAAAAAAAAAGAAAAAGGAACTTGACATGGACATGCAAATCAACTTTCTGCATTCATTGTCTTGTGTTACATTTTATTATTCGTAAATTGTTATAGAATAATATGACTAATGGTTTGTCTGTTATGTGTGACCAATATACAAATAAATTAATATTAGGGAGATATTGTTAGCACTCTTAAAAAAGCCTCTAACATTCCATCCTCCTTTTATAATTTTAAAGGAAGGATGGAGTGTTAGGGGCTTGTTTAGAAGTGATAATATCATTTTCCTTAATATTATCACACATTTCAATTTAATGCAACAGTTTAATCACTTTTTTTTGTCAAAATAGTTTAATCACTTATACTACTAAAGTTAGGATAAATTTTTTTCTTTATGAATGTGTTTTGCTCTATATTGATGCTTTGATCATGGAGTAATAAGTTACATGAATTGATTTAACTTCCATAAATATATATAGACAAGAATGGTTTCTTCCGTATTTATCACTTGTCATTTCTGCTCTAAGGACATCAAATAGAAAAGCCCGTGCATGCACACAGACGTATGTGGATTGCTTACATTACTCACCCAGACAATAAACAAACAAGAAGTTCATGCTTACATGTAAGTCTATTTTTTTTCTCTTTTTAAAATTTTTTTCTAGCAGTGGGGGAGTGGAATTTAACAGCCGAGAAAAGGGCAAGAGGATAAGAATTCAGGGCCTCTATATAAAAGATGCTTAAATGTAAGTCCATTTCCCTTTTTGATACACAAATTGCTTTTGTACAAATAACGAAAGGCACCATTATAACTATGCGAACTTAACTACATTGCTCTTTTTCTAAGTCCATGACCCTAATTGTGCTCCCAAAGTGGACAGAGAAACAAAGATATTGCACGATTAGCACCAAAATATGAGACCTTGATCAACCAACATGTTTGTAATTTAAAAAATATGCACTCAGGCAAGACAACAAGAAAATGAAGGAGAAACCAATGGAAATGGAGGTTTCTTGCCTATATTTTTTTGCTAGGACGATTAGGCATCATTTGCAATTGGTGGTGTCATGTGATGAGACACATTCGGTGTATGCATAATCCCCACTACGATGCTTATTTTGTTAGTGGGTTCTTCGTAATACCTTTTGCAGTGCCTAGTCGAATATTGTCGTTTTAAATTGCAAGCTCAGTGTACCCACTCCAAGTTCTCTACATGTAGTACAAGAAATACTAAATTATTTTGTTGTGGTAGGATGCAGTACAATTAAGTCTTGGTACGTGATTACTTTTAATCTTTGGACATAATTACCGACATGAATTATTTGTGTTGGTGCTACTTAAGATAAGACTAGTATGGCTATTGAATACTTAACGATGCAATTTATCTAATCACTTTCGTATCCACAAGAAACAGATTGGCCTAATGGTTATCGCGTCATTACATGATGGTTTTTGCAATAAGTTTGGTCTTGCGGAGTGGTTACTAAAGACAGATGCTTTGGTGCTTTAAGAACAAAAACTTTTGCAGCTTTTTGACACACTGATTTTTCTTTTGTCAATTGACAAAAGTACTTTCTTTTCCAAAAGCTCCAATGGTTTTTCATTTTTTTTTGTTTGGGTGTGTGTTAATTAATTGTGCACTTGTGCTTGAAATCTGACATTCAAGATTAAAAGTTCACGAATTAAATTAAAATCAAGGTGAACTCGAAATAATATGTGATATTTTATTCATGTTTGATAATGTAGGAAAGTGTTTACGATTAAATATGTGAAAACCACTAGGTAGACATGTCAATGGGTTAGATTTTACCCAGATCCAATATACTTGGATAAGATTTGGATTTAATTTCTCAAATTCAAAACTCTACTCAGACTCAGACCTTGTAAGAAAGTTTTGGGTTTGGGTAAGGTCTAACTTTCTATGATCCATACCTAAATTCAGATTCATAGCAAACCCATGTATATATAATTAAATAATATATGTTTGTATATATATATATATAAGTATAATAATCTAATATTCTATGGCTATTGGATCGAATATAGTAAGTATTCATGATATTTTTAAACTAATCCTAGTTGTCATTGTAATTGGTACAAAAATTTTAGAAAAAAAGAGAAAAAGTAGAGGCAAACAAATAAAAGATTAAATATGAATACAATTGAAACTTTGAAAATAAATAGAAGTAGCCGACAATAGTTCTTTTTTTGAGTTCATAGTATTGCATTCAACTTCTTAAATATTAATTTTATTATTTGAAAATAAAAATTGGATGGCATTTATAGTATTTTTGGACTCTATATATTTTAATGAATTTTAGTTTAGTATATTTAGAAAAATCCAATAGATATCCATCGAATACCTAGATCCATGAGGGTTTGGGTATGAACTTAGATTTCAAATTCATAAGGATCTGAATTTTGATTTAAGTCTAACTAAATTTAATGGATCTGAATGTAGATCAAAGGGATTCAATCCAAATTCTACCCATTGAGATGACTACCATTGACATGACATACAGTAACTTACCCTAATTAGTTTCTTTTAACTGTAAAAGAAATGAAAGCGTATTAAGCCAAAATGGATTAATTAGGTCATCGGACAAAGCAGCTACACAATATCTACAAAAAGGGCATTATGTGGTGCTTGCAAAAACAAAATTGTAAGACTGAAATACAAAGTTTTCTTCTGTAATATTAAACAAATTGTTTTTCCAATTTGAAATCAATTCGCATGAGAGAATAGGTGGATGGGCAACCATCCATGATCAGCTCAAAATACCATTTCAAAATATTTGCATATCTAAGTAGCGAGTCTAAAATCTTACAAGGTATATAGTATTATTTTAATTAACACAGAAGAGTGCCAAAAATATACGTGCACGTCTTGCCCCAAGTAAATTTGGTAGAAATGAAAGTTTGATCGTGGCCGAGGAGGTTTTGATCTATTAGATAAAAATGAGATCCTAAAAATTGGAGATTTTGAGTTCAAATCTTTCGCCTACCCCTCCCATTTTCCGCTTCTTATATTCCATTATTCTCCTATTAAAAAAAATTTCAAAAAAAAAGACCGTGTTTGGTTTTTTATGCGTGAACAAAATAATTTATGGTTGACTTGTATGACTCTTAACTTTCAGAATTTCGTTCCCTAATGCCAATGATGAGGAGCACTTTGCAAAAAAGTAATGCATGTCACACCATTTTGCTTGGTCGTGTGTCTTATCATTTTCATTTCCACTAAAATGCATGGACTCGAATCGATTTCAACAAAATCCCCTCTGTCCATATCATTGTTGCTGATCCACCATTTCACCTTCCGTAGAGGCCAGTTTTTAATTGCTTATTGCACGCGATGATTTGCCAGAAGGAGGGTGACAAGTGTTGATGCGGACGATTGTGGGACTGAATAAAAACAAAGGATTGCAATATTTGCATTGTGAGGCCACCTTTTTGTTGATTAAAATTACTTGATTCCTGCTTGTCTTTTTTTCAATAATTGTTTAGGTACTTTTGTTTGTTTTCTGCTTCTATTTTGACTGGAAAAGAGCCGATTTTGAGAGCATGAATGGGGTGTGCTTTTTGAGCAATAATTTTTAATTTTTTCAAAGAGCTTCATTCAATAATAACATTTCTGTGTTCAATATAAAAATGCCAAATCCATGGTTTTCTGATAATCGACGGTAATGGGCATTTTTTTAGAGGCATCCCCAGTTTCTGATCTAGTATGCTGTTTCGTAATAATAGCATAAATTCCATATGAGGATATTAATAGAGAGAAATATCTCGAGAGAGTTCATCAAAGAATCTAATATGTATGTTAGGTACCCAACTTTGACCCAAAAGCTTAAATCATTATGTCAGGAACCCAACTTTGACCCAAAAACTTAAACCATTAGGTCTTGGACTCTTACTTACATATTAACTGCTCTTTCTCCATTTCTCGGACCAATGTGGAATATAACCCTTTACTCATGAATCTAACAAATGTCTCCCTTCATGAGCAACATTTACATTAAACCCAAATTTACAAGCCCTTCTTTGAGCCCACTTTAATATTCAGCGCAAGCCTACCTTATCATCTAAGGTCACATCTTCTCCCAAATATGGACCCACTCTTCTTTAACATCCAAACTACATTCTGGACCCCCTGCCAACCTTTGACTCCTTCTTACACTAACCGGACCCCTGTCAAACCCATGGCACATCTGGTCCAATACTAGTCAAACTCTTTAGCAGTTTGATCCACCATCAAGAAGAGAATTTTCACTGATCCAACTCCGAAAAGAATCCACTTGCCCATGAGTAATCCAGTTTAGCAACTTAAAACTCTGATACCAATTTGATAGGGGAGAAACACCTCGAGAGAGTTCACCAAAAAGCCTAATATGTAAATCAAGAACTCAACTTTGACCCAAAAACTTAAGCCATTAGGCCTTGAGCCCTTACTTGCATATTAATCGCTCTTTCTCCATCTCTCGGACCATGGGATATAATCCTTTACTCATGAATCTAACAGATATTACAAGATATAGCATTTCATATTTGTTTGGTTGGTTTTATAATTTTATTTATGAGATTAGTTATTTGATTTTACCAAAATAATCCCATTACCATGGAATCAAATGATCCCAGTAGACGTAGTATCATGAAGCCAAGAATAACCACTTGATAATGTTTGTAGCATTATCTAGTATCACGCATTTAAAAACAGTACACATAAAAATTGCTAGCATCAATGAAATACATATAGTTATTCGAAATTTGTGTTCAGAGACAGTAAGTTGTTTTATTAGAAAAAAAAGTAATCAAAGTGGTAGAAAAAATCTTTTTCTCGTTAGTGGAATTTTTTTTTTTTAACGACTGAGAGAAGGTAATTACACCTTTCAAAGAACTTCAATCTAGTTCATTTAGGGCATTCTGGAGTCATTGTTTGCTGAATGCTATTATCACAACTTAGCTTTACGAATTTGTTTTTTAGACAAAAAAAAAAAAGCTTTAGGAAAATTATATTTGGAAAATCTTATAAGTGACAAACTTCACTAAAATGCATAAACTTAGGTTATGTTTGGATTGCATTTTTCTAGATTTTTTGTAGAAAATTACTGAAGCAATTTGATATATGTTAAGTAAAAATGTGATTGGGAAATGTATTCACGGAAAACGTAGCAATTTTTCCAAACAAGGCCTTAGGATGCGTTTGATAAAACTACAGTTTGAAAGCTGAAGTTTGAAATATGAAATCTAAAATCTGAATCCATTAAATTATTGAATTGCTAATTATTAAATCTAATACATTGGAATACATATCACGTTTAGTGATAAGTGAATAGCTTATCACCTAATTTTGGGAGCAAGTTTTGCTTAGAAAAGTCATTGCTACTTAATTAATTCAGATGTTTAATTTTTGGTTATCAAACAGTCTGAATATGTTAAGATCTGATTTCATTAAATTTAAGTCCTGAATGGGGTTATCAAATAGGGCCTTAGAGTGCGTTTGATAAAACTGAAGTCTGAAATCTAAAATATAAAGTTTGAATCCATTAAGTTATTGAATTGTTAAGTATTAAATCTAATACATTTGAGTACATATCACATTCAGTGACAAGTGAATAGCTTATCACTTAATTTTGGAAATAAGTTTTGTTTAGAAAATTCAGTGCCACTTAATTAATTCAAATGTTTAATTTTTTGCTATCAAACGATTTGAATCCATTAACTGTCGAATTTGACTATCAAACAGCGCCTAGTCTTTGGAACCTCTTATTTATGTCAAATTTGTTGAATAGATGAATAAATAATTTCTGGCGTCTGAGCCTTTTATAAAAGTTCCTCCTCTCATGCGCCTGTAAAAGCTGCTAACGGACGATGCATTCTAATAGTTTTCACAATGTAATAAAGTTAATCTTTAGTGGAACGGGATAATCATGAAAAAGTATTCTTTTTTTAACATGCACATTCTTTATGGTTAATTATATAGACATGTAATGTATCACAAAAAAAAGAAGATTTAAAAAACTAAAGAAAAAGAAAAATTGAAGTAAACTTATTTGAGAGGCAATAATTACCAATTATTTGTTGAGCTGCATACAATGTTTTAAAACCCGGACCGAAAAGTGAATTGGAAAATCTTCCGATTCATGGTTCGATCAGTTCAACCGGTTCAATCCCGATTCAAAGGTTTAATAATTTTTTATTTATTTAGTAATAAAAATTTTGAATAAAACTAAAATATTTATTTTAGAAAATAAATACTTAATAAAAACCGATTGAATCTCCCGATTTTTACCGGTTTTGATTGGTTTTGATCGATTCAATTAATTTTTTGAGTTTTTAATTGAATCAGACCGAAGACATGACCAGTTCGTGGTTCAACCGGTCGAACCGGCCGATCTGGTTCAATTTTCAAAACATTGCAGCAGCTTAGCCATGCAAACAAAAGAAATAAAACTTATTTGTCATGTGACACTTTTCAGTCAAAAGGATTTAGGCCGGGGACACCCAAAAAGGGGAAGGGACATGAACGGCTGCAAACCGTTTTAAAAAGAGGAGAGGCAGAAACAATTATAAAAATAATCATTTCAGAATGGTATATGATGTTTTAGACAAATTGCAATTCTTTTTTAATTAAATAAAAAATTGTAATTTATCGCATTTAATTGTTGCAAGATTGTAATAAGG
This sequence comes from Coffea eugenioides, assembly GCF_003713205.1. Lineage (NCBI taxonomy): Eukaryota > Viridiplantae > Streptophyta > Magnoliopsida > Gentianales > Rubiaceae > Coffea > Coffea eugenioides. The sequence goes on from NC_040040.1 coordinate 46,907,344, forward strand.
GTGTATTATGTTTTCAATAAGATCCATATATGTTAGTTATATCAGAATTATGCATGTGATTTCAAAATTACTTTTTAATTTCTTGTGTTGGTGGGATGTCACGTGAAAAAAGAAAAAGAAAAAGAAAAAGAAAAAGAGGGGATGGAGAATATGAGGTGGCCAAAGGACATAGTAAAAATGGTTATTTACAAAAAAACCCCACTTTAATGTCACTTTGGCCCCTATAATTTTGTTTTTGTGTCATTCTTTAAATTATCTTTTCAAATGTTGTTCATTCTTTTTCTTTCTCCCATTCCTCCTTTTACCCCTACCCCTGCTAGCATTAGGGTGCATTAGATAGAATTGAAATTTGAAAACAGAATTTTGAAATATGAAATCTAAAGTTTAAATTCATTAAATTATTGAATTGTTAGATATTAAATCTGACATATTTGAGTGTATATCACATTAAGTGATAAGTGAATAGGTTATCACTTATTTTTAAAAACAAGTTTATCTAAAAAATTCAGTACTATTTAATTAATTTCAATGTTCAATTTTTTGTTATCAAACTGAACATGTTAAAATTTGAATATATTAATTTCAAGTGTTGAATTGGATTATCAAATAGGACCTTGATCTTGCATTCATCAAACATCTCTCCCATCAACTTTCTGCCCCTTTCTAACTAGAATATACTTTATTTTTTTAATTTAATCGGATAACAAAGGAACAAAACCTTTAGTGGAAGAGCTTTGGAAAATTTGACACAAAATTCCAACATTTGATATTGGCCTTGATCTTTCAATTATACCTCAGAATCAGATATAGCGCATTCATTGACACAAAATCCCAGTGATTTGACCCCAATTCAATTTGGAATATTCTAGCTTTGTTGATTAAGCCACTGATTGGAATTACACATTTCAATCAAGAATCTTATTGCGAAAGATAGTGACTGAGGATTAATAAATCAATACATAATTGGTCTCACTTGTCTTCATATTCATGATCATCTCAAAATTGCGTTTGTTAAGGTGAATTATTTCCCTTAAGTATTTTCTTTTCTCAGGAAATATTGCGATCAAAACTTTCTTTACAGGAGCATACTGAATTTGTAACAAAAAAAAAAAAAAAGCAAAGAAAAACTGGAGGGGAAAAAACTCTCTCTCTCTCTCTCTCACACACACACACACTAGAAGCAAGTCTAGGAAGAGAGTAGATTCACTCCATCCCAAGATTAGAGCATGCCACCAGCATATTAAGCTGCCACTGATTGTCATAGATCATATCTTGAAAAGGCCGCATTGTTGATTTTTTTTTATTTAACTAAGAATGGCTTTTGTATGCATACTTCCTTTGCGTCATTTAATTTCTATTGACCTAGACCAAAAGAGCTTAGCCATCTAATATTGGATTAAGTTTTTATATATTATTAGTGTAGAGGATTTTTTTTACACTAACAAGTGTAGATATATGTCAGCTATGCAAAAAATAAATTTGAAATTTGAAATTATATTATGTGACATGCATCTATGTATGCCTGTTAGTGTATAAAAAAATTATCCTTTAATACTATGTATATTCGTATTTTTAGTTTTCTTTCTTTCACTGTTTCACTACACCATTTTTATTTCACTTCTTTATCCTTCTATGGTGGCCCTAAGCCCTAATCGAGGGGTGGCAAAATTGTTATGCCCCTCAATATCTCAATGGAATGCCTTATCTGCCTTTTTTGGTCTTTTCTTTTGTATTTGGGCAAAATACACTTTACTCCCTTGTGATTTAGTGATTTTTTACATAATCCCTTTATAGCTTCAAAAATTATATATAAACTCCTCATAGTTTGGATTAAAGTATCAAAGTGACGGAAATGATCATTTGTAACGGAACCCATAAAATGTTGAAATTACCCTTTGGTTGAAGTGACTAAAATATATAAACATAATATGTATGACATTCTAAACCCATATAGCTCCTTATGATTTTCAAAATATATACATAACCCCTCGTGGTTAATAAATAATTTTCAACTTTATATAGGGGTACCTTGGACATTTTAGTTGACTTCGTTATGGAACGCAAATTCCGTCATTTTGATATTTTAATTCAAATCATAAAGAGATTATGTATAGTTTTTGAAATCATAAAGGGGTTACGTAAAAAAAAAAAAGCTCTAGGGGGTAAAGTGCATTTTGCCTTCTGTATTTCCATTGCTATGGGCCACAAGCACAAAAGGCCATATACATCGAGACTAAACGATTGATGAGGGCTTGAAAGTTTCAGAAAACCATATATTCCTTCAAGGGATGAAAAGATTAAGGTCTTCAACCATTTGGAAGCGTAATGGAATTTGTTTTGAAACAATTTATTCCTGACTTAACAATTAACGAATATATCCTTCATCGTGGTCCTGGAACATGACTTAAGGGATTACTTCTAAATTCTCAAACAGCGACCTGTAGTACCGTGGACCAACAATGTGTCATACAAGAATTGGTCAGATAATGATCTCATCTCTGAAGTGTCCTCACATTTTTTATTCCTTTTTTTAATTCATATCCTTAATTCTTGTGTTTCACCTTTAGCCTTCAGGCCGCTTGAATGGTTATTTTCCTGACAAAAAACCTAATCAAATAGAAACGGCAAAAAGAAAAGGTAAAAGAAATAAGGTAAACAACTACCATAAAAACCGTTAAACATTTTAAGAATTTTTTTTGTGGGTTTAGCTTTATTGTATAGCAAGTTTCTTTCTGCTCCAAGTTCAGTTGTAATTTCATTTTAGGCCTCTAACTACATGTTTCACATAGTTTTAGTTGCCTTAATTGTACAGTTTCAGCCTCGATGAAAAGCATGAGAGGGTTCAATTTATATATGGTTAAAGATATTGGGACGGTCCAATAGTTTGCCCAATGAACTAATTGTGTGATGACAATAGTAAAGGACAACGAAATAATATAAAGAAAAACAAAAGTAAACCAAACGATATAACTATTAGACATCATGGTAAAATGCCAGGACAATAACATTTGCAGGATGCTGATATTTAGCATAATTAAACAAAGCTAAAAGATAAGATAATACTGTTTTATTATCTGTCCATTAATTACATAGAAGTAAGTCAACGATACAATACTTACCCAATAGAAAAAGTCAACGATACAATGCTTACCCAATAAAAAAAGTCAACGATACAAGAAAAAGCATAGGAAAATGACTTGTGGTAGGTTAATTGATGCGTTATCATCCTAATTTACTATAATAATTATATTTTCAGTTAGTTTAGATGGTAATTACTGATTAGTAAATTAGTCATTCACTTGCCCAGATAACGAGGTGTGAGCATACTTGGGTGAATATGAGTTGTCCAAGCTGGTTAGTTTATTAAACAAAAACTGCCCAACAGTGTACGAAAAATAGGCTTTTAAAACAGAATCTTCATTAATTAAAGTAGTATTAAATGCTGTCCAAAAGGGTACCCTTAAAACCAAAAAAAAAAAAAAAAGGGTACCTAAAAGTTTGGTTGACCCCTATAATCTTGTGTTGTTTCTTTCATGTGCTGAAATCATATATACGAATATTGTTAAATGATCACCACCCCTTTCTCTAGAATTTGCTAGGTTTTACCATTTTGTAAATATCAGTTGCAAGTAGCATCCCAAGTATGCTGCAAGTCTAGAATATGCCATGGAAAATTGCCACCGACTTATTTGTGGTATGGCCGACCTTAGTTTCCGAGGCGCCTGGGTCTTGTAAAGTAGTATAAGGTAAGTCTCCCAACTCGTGGCGCGTCTTAGGCAGTTGTGTTAAAGAGTTGGAGCGTACAGCAGAGACCGATTTAGTGGATTTTGGGACAGGAACGGTTTAATTGGTGGAGAAAAAAATAGTGTGGCTCATATTATAAGTTTTATATAGATTTTAATAATGTGTGTGGGGCTCAAAGAAAATGAACAAAATTTATATTGTGTTCAAGTTGACTTACATTCTGAACGAATGTATTACATTTTGTTCAAATGTCCAAAATCCTTTTGGACGGTTTCATTGGTAATAGTCCCAGCACGGGAAATTCTAAAATTTAGTGTGAGGTCAGTGGGGACAATTCTAAAATTTTTAGTTTATATGTATAAACTAAATATTTTGCCCTCACATTAATAAAATGGGAAAATTTCAGAAACCTGCCTTAAGGTTTCTGAAAGTTTTAATGTCCTCTCTTGAGATTTTAGAAATTTCACTTACCCTTTCTATCAATCATTTGCGACCCAACGCTTATATCACTAATGGCCAGATGACTTTATTACCCTTATAATTTAGAATATTTTACACATATATGTGAAGAAAAAGAGTTCAACGTTTACGGAACTACATTAACCATAATTTCGATTGCAAAAAGTTAATTAATTTACCATCTGAAAGTAGAGCCAATACTACGTGTACCTTTTTTAAATTTTTATATACTTGACAAATAAAAGATATCAGACATAATGCACTTGATAAATTGAAGGATTTAGACATGAGAAATAATCAAGCCATTTAGAAACTAAATTAAACATAATTTGAAATGTGAAAAAGAAAATCTAATTTGGCATCTAAAAAGAGATTCAATACTAGGCATCCTTTTTCCAATTTATGAACTTGACAAGTAAAAGAAATCAGATATATAGAGATTTTAGTTGGGCTAATTTCTCTTATAATTGTCGTAATACTAAGAATTTAATGTATGGGAAAAAATTTTATTTTGTTAAATTTTGAAAGTTATTGTTTTTTGTTATGAATGATGGAAATTTTTTGCTGACCATGTATAGTAATTGGCCCATAAGTGAATTAACAAGTCAGATCAAATATTTAATCTAACTAGTATAATAGTTGAGAGGCACTTTTAGCATAAATAAATCTTCTCATGCTTGAAATTATTTTTTTATTATTGCTTTTTTTGAATTGGACTAAATTGTTACAAGAAAATTAGTTTTAAAAGAGGTTAGTGATATTTTTAGAATATCATGGGAGGGCAGTGAAACTGTGAGAAATCTCAGGAGAGGTATCTAAAATTATCATTTTATAAATGTTGCTCACTTGCTCCAACTGCTCCAATCAAATCTTTAATTTATATGCATAAATTATTACCTATGCCCTCACATTTAAAGAATATTCCTGATCGCTATTCAGCAAGATATTTATTTGACATTCTAAGCCAACAACTTATAAATAAATAATTACACATTTCACTATTTACACTTGGTTGAAACTACAAACAAACACTAAATTTTACCTTTATGCGTTTTCTACTTCGTTCTCAATATGCTTTAAACACAAAAATCCATTTGAAAATTTTGGTTAATTTTCTAACTATGATTGAAACTCACAAAAATTGCTTTTATTTCATTTCACTTTTACAAAAAAGAAAGAAAAACTGCATAGTGATTGGTACTATAATAACTTTTTTCTTACGACTAACCTGAAATACAATCGTCCAAACGGAGGCACATTAGGAATTTATGTAATTATTAAATTCTTTTAGTTTACCGAGCACCCAAAACAAAACAAATTGACTTATTTGGTGATCAAGTGGACGCCAAATTTTACACTTCTAGTGTGGGAAAAAGAGAGCATGAAAAAAGGGTAAAATGATGCATGAATTGCAGGAAAGACAGTGTCCGTTATTGATCACAGCAAGTTGTGAGAAACCGAAAAAAGTTAATACAAGCATGACTTGGACAGTGTTTATGCGTCACATAAAGGTTAATAAACAAGGAAGAAGTAGAGCACGACTCTCCTAGCTAGTGTAGGAAAAACGTCAATACTAATAATTTGGACATAAAAGTTGCCTATTCAAAAAAGTTTTCTGTTTGTGTGTCTGTTTTTTTCTTTTTTTTTTTTTGAACTGTGATTGCGTGTATCTTTTCCATGCCCTTTACATTAGTTGTTTGCAAAACTTTGCTTCTTGTCGAATTGACATTTCTTTGTTTGGTTTTGCTTTTTAGGATGAATTGTGGATGGTCCAACACGTCCTAAGAAATGGCCTTTATATCAATTATTAGGCACTTTCGTGAATTATTATATTTCTTATGCGGATGAATAAGAAAGTTGAAAGGGAAAAGGCCACAGCAATCTCCATGCCAGATCGAAGGATTTGTTACTCACCTCAAAATGATCATTTAGATGATCTCTGCTTAACTCGAGAAAGGTGATCTTAGATGTCCATCTTGGCCGTTTATCTTCCACAGTTTTTTTTTTTGGTCCATTCACCTATGTCTAAATAATTAAAACCTAAAAGAAATTCTTGGCTCAAACTGTTAATATCATGTCATTGAGTTAATAATTAATCATATCACAACACCAATCCTGTTGGAGAAAATTCCACTATTCACATTTAAACTGGGTGCAATAATTGTGAAATTTTGGCAAACCCTATAATTCAATAATCAAATGGTAATATTATTTTGTCCCTTCGTCATGTTTGCCACTTATATAAACAAAGATAGGGATTCTGAATCATGTTGGTTATCACAAGCATTTTTAAATGCGTTTCAAGAGTAAATGGAGGATTTGACTCTAAGTGAACTAAGGCCTCTGTAGCAAATGTGTTAATTTGATTAACGGAAGCAATTAACTACATCATTAAGGGAAGCAAACTCATTAAGGGAAGCAAACTCAAACATGTACCATCCAAATCGCATGTATGCCTCATCTGAATCTTCTCCACTTAGGTGGTAAATGGACGATGTGCTCAATGAAGATTAGATTAGGCTATTCAACCGTTTCAATTGGAAACTGAGCATCCTAACGCTATCTGGTTCAGGGGTGGTTAATAAAGTTTTTTTTTTAAATCTTCTTTGTATCATATTATCTATAAGTCTTATTTTTGTTTTGCATATTATATTTTCACTTAAATATAGATTTATTTATTTAAATTTTTTTTCTTGAAATAAAGAAAATCCTTGACCGGTTCGGTCAAACCGGCCAGATCAGAAAAACTTAGATCATTCGGTTCAACCAGGCATGTCTACGTTTCTAAAACGGAAGCTGACGAGATAACCGCATCCATGCCAATTCTCGCATCATAGAATGAGTCATATATGCTCCTTTCTCGGCTACCAAAGCATTAGTTCCAAATTTATCACGTGCCGGACTGCAATTCAGAACAAAGAGGCCACTGAAGGATATTAAGTAATAGAAAAGTACCAAAGGAGCCCTTCTCTCCATTCTATCAGGGAGATAAACAAAAAAAATTGAAGTCCGCATCCATACCAATTCTCTATCTGTTATCCAGTTAGGTGTTAGGTCATTCAAGATAAGAAACTGTTAGGCATGCTTTTTTGCTAATAAGGATATAGAATCATCTTTAACAATTCGAGCAAATAAAATTTTCATGAATTCTAGCATTTTTTTTCCTAGATATAGGAACCAAGTTACCATATATTCATCCAAGTGCATTTAGGAACTGGGAATTTCACTAATATGATAGGATCCTTTGTTCCAACATATATTCTTGGCACTAGAATAAAATAAAGTGATCAAGAAATGACCCTCCAAGAATCGTCACTTGGGAGCCCCCAAGGTCAAAAGCCATGTCCAACTGTTCCTCCATATAATGATCCCTATATAAGTTCAGAGTTATTCGAGTAGGTGGTTTTCATATGTGGACTCCAACTCTTTTCCTCCATTTTTCTCCCTTATATTTCTCCCTCATATTCACCATAACTTGTGACTTCTAAGTCTGATACTTTGCCCTGACTCGATACAACTCATCCTTCTTTAACTTGGAGAATTAGCTTATCAGAGCATTTCTCTGATCGCAGAGATTTTCTTGAGTAAGCAAGAATACTAGAATTTTGTTCCATCCTTCTTCTTCTTTTTTTTTCCCGCTGTTATCGCATTTTGGATTACTTGTTTGCTTGAACATTGAGGAGATTAATATTCATATTCTTCTGCATATGGTTTCATGCAGAAACTTATGATGAAGAAAAACATGGTTGCACATGCTAGTGCTAGTCATGGAGAAGATGGTGAAGAGAAGAAGATTCAGAAAAGCTACTTTGACGTGCTGGGAATTTGTTGCCCTTCAGAAGTTCCATTGATTGAGAACATTCTCAAATCAATGGATGGGGTGAAAGATGTTTCAGTAATTGTCCCAACGAAAACAGTTATTGTTCTCCATGATAGTATTCTCACTTCCCAGTTGCAAATAGGTATTTTCTTGAAATGTTCATTTCTTTTCCTTATTGATCCATCCGTAACGTGGAGGGCTAGGGGGAGGCATGTGGATGGTCCTTTGCCTTTTCTTTTTTCTTTTTTGGTTTCACTTTACATATCACTTATTGATGCTAGACGTTATATTTCCCTTTCATTTCCAATCAACTAAAAGAGCAATTAGTGTCATTTTTGGTTATTTCCGTAATGCAAAAGGTTTAAGAGTTTAAGATGTCATAATCCGATAATTATAGTGTCGATGGTTAAGAGGTTAAAGGTTTTGATGGCTTTTCTTTCTTGGTAATGAAAAAAGTGTTTCTCTATTTTTTTTTTTGGGGGCAGGGGGTTAATTCACTTCACCTAAAAATCTTAAGAAATGAAGTAAGAAAAAAAGGAAGAAGACAGAAAGCAAATAATTGTATGTGTAATAGGTTGTCTAAGTGAAAAATGTTTGACTGCTGTTTGCTTCAACTTGGACTTGTTTTTCCCTCTGTTTTCTTCAGGTGATAGTGAAATTGATACCATGGAATTATGTTTTTGGCATTATAGTAGTCTATGGTAATGGCTGCTTAGATGAAAAGTGAAGCTAACATTCATCAAATGGAATCAGTTTATTCTTACAAAAAAAAAAAAGGTCTAGGTTCTTTGTGCATTAGATAGATTTGATCAAGTGCGTGATCTGTGGTCCATTTTAGCATCAGTGCTGGTGGGGGTTGCTGAAACGTCACAGCAGTCCCATTGGCATTATAAATTGAAAAGGAAGATGTCATCCATCATGCTAATCATGTTGCCTTTGTTCAGTTATTTTTGCCCTTGTCATCATTTTCTTTTTTCATATGCAATTATTGGGATCACCTAAATGGAACTTAACATGTAGTCTATGTCAAGAGCTATGCACTTTTCCCCCTTTTTTCTGGTTGGAAAAATAATGGGGTTGGGGTGAAGGGGGTTGAGAAGTTTATAGAGAGATTTGGGGCCTATAACTATAATTAAAACTACTCTTTAGTCTCTTTATGTTTGCCAGGATTACATTTTAATTGTTTGTGACTTGGTATTGGAGACACCATTAGATGGAATTTTTTTAATTATTTACTCTGAGAATCCAAACTTGCATAATTTTCTTGAATCTTGTCTAAGCAAAGTTTGTAGATGGTTAGTTTAGAAAAGTTCCTTTTTTTTTATCCTTTAGAAAAGTTCCTTTTGGATGTTACATTTTTGTTTCCTTTTGTTCTTTTTTTTTTTGTCAATATTTTAAGTTATCTCTTTCAACAGATTTAGCTTTTTTTTTTCTTTTTGGCTCTCTCCCCTCTCTCTCTCTCTCTCTCTCTCTCTATATATATATATATATATCTATCTACAGACACACACACATGTATGTATGTATGTATGTATATATGTAAATATTTTTTGGAAATATTTTTTTTGTTTGCTCTTTTGAGTCAATTTTCTTTGGGCAAACTAATCTAGATTGGAAAATCTACAAAGTAAATGTACTAAATTTAATTACCCAAATTGATTTTGAATATAGAAAACCACTCTTTAATATAGAAAACCAGTAGAATGCGATCATCGATTTTGATTTTCACTAACAAATTCTCTTATTATTCGTTTCTTCTGATTTTGATGGGCAGTTAAAGCACTGAATAAAGCAAGATTGGAGGCAAGTGTTAGAGTACAAGGCGTCAATAGTGCCAAAAAAAAATGGCCAAGTCCATATGCAATTGCTTCTGGGGTATTACTTTTGCTGTCCTTTCTCAAATATTTCTACTACCCCTTTCACTGGCTAGCACTTGGATCTGTGGCATTTGGTATCATTCCAATTATTTTTAGAGCTCTATCTGCGCTTCGCAATCTCACACTAGGGGATATCAACATCCTTCTTGTGATTACAGGTAAATCATATCTCTTGATTTCAACCCAAAAAATTGTTATTATATTGTTCCATGCATAAAAAGGTTAACACATTATTTATTAGATTATTGGACCTACAAGAGATTGTTAAGTGCTTTGTATCCCATCTATTTTATATTCAAAACTCACAAGCATTCTTGTGGGCTTGGACAGACATTAAAAGATCTAAGTAGTAAGTTGGACTAACTCTATTTTGCAGTCTCAAACTTGTACAAGTTTTACATTTTACATCTTAAATTTTAATTTTATACACTTTACATTTTATTTAAAATTGAAAGTTTATAGTGCAACGTGTTTAAAATTAAAATTAGAGTGTAAAATGAAAAAGTGATACAAATTCGAAAAGCAAAGCAGAATTGATCCTAAAAGGTTCCACCTCTTGGTGCTTGGAGCTATAGGGCATGTTGTACAAAACATCCTAGCTCCTCATATTGTATGAAAAGAAATTTCTGTGCTCCAAAATGAAAGTGATATATAATAATCTAAAATTGATTTATGAAGCTAGCAAATAAATTAATGAATATAAATTTTGGGATCCAAAGATATTTGGCAGGAATACCTGTATTGCTTTAATAAAGAAGCTCTTACTCCTAATCTTGTCCAAATGGCAACAAAGTTGTGCACGTCACGAAATGACATGCCTTACATTATCGTCCACGCTACCTAAAAAAAGAGTAACTGTCCTTTTGCTTTTGTAGTTCATACTGTCTTCCCTTAACTTCTTTTGAGTTTTGTTCTTTTGTAAAGATCTTATCTTTAACTTTGGTCTATGGGATTAAAATGTTTACTCTTGTTTTTTCCCCTCTTTTTGCAGGCTCATAGGCTCAAAAGGTTAACGGAATAAACTGTTAAATATTAACCACTAAACTACAATCAAATAGCCAAAAAGAAATTGCTAAATTACTTAATAAATGTTGAATTACGAAGGAAGGATGTGCATTTCTTTTTTACGATACCATTGACTGATAATGCTATGATCCTTTAATCTAATCCTCTCTTCTGTTCACTGTATTACCAAAACTCAGCACACAAATGGCATCTTTGCATGTCACTTTCATTTGTTTAATTACGTTGTCTTTTCAAAATTCTTTTCTGTTAAATTATGTTTAGCTTAGTGGAGTTATAAAGTTTAAGCAACAAGCAATCACGATTCATTTAAACAAGAGTTAGAAAGATGAAAAAAATTATTATTTTCTTTTCTTCATATATTTTTAGGAAAAAAAATTGTTAAGTGTCAATTGCATGTCTAGGAGGGAAATGGAAATTTGCCTCTTTGCATGACGATATCAAACGGAACGCAAAGTGGGATCACCAGAACCCATTTTATCGAGTAACTGTTAGACAAATCGTTAATTAATTCGTGATTTTATTGCTATTTTAACAATGTTATCAACTGTAAAGGTAAAGAGGAAATATTTGGAACAGATGAAGCAACATATAGTAATGTAGTATTGTACGAAATTACCAATTAAAAACAAAGAAAAGTTCAATAATTGGAGAAGTAATATAATCAGATATCGACATCCGATAGCATTTAGAATTTGATAGCGATCCGTATCTAGTGCCACTATAGTTCGATCCCCTGTCTTTCTTGTTTAGCACAAAAAATGAGAAAACTAGTTTTTTTTTTCATTCTTTTATTTTTCCAATCCCTTCTGACTTTTGAGAAAGTTCCAATAGGTTCTTTATTTCTGAATGATATTTGCCATTAAAAAACATGTTAAAAGTCCCCACCCCACAAAAGAGTCTTTGTGGATGGTATGGCTCTTTTCTGGCTTTTTGTTGTTGTGGCTTCCCTTGATACAATGATAAATAGGATTTCCCACTAACTTTTCTTCTCAAAAGTGGCAACAATTTTGTTTGCCTAGGTGGGCCGTTCATAATAATAGCTACCACATTCTTTTTTCTTTTTTTTTTTTGGGGCACACTACCACATTCATTTTAGGTCCTTGCAGGTTATCACAACATGCAATTTTGTTACATCTACTCCAAATTTTTTCTAATTGGACTTTGCTAATTTATTTATTTTTCTTATGTTGCCCGCTCAAATAATAATACATATGCTAAAAGAACCCTTCCATTTCAACCAGAATTCCACAAGGACAAATTCGTAAGTTTAAAGAAAAAACTCAATTCCAATTTAGGCAAAGATTGGTGCTGTTTTGGGCTATATCTTTGAGTGTAACTTTTTAGTTTTTCTAATCTGTGTCATATTTTTTGCAGTTGCGGGTTCAATTGTTTTGCGCGATTATTGGGAAGCTGCCACAATTGTCTTCCTGTTTACCATATCAGAATGGTTAGAGTCACTAGCAAGTCACAAGGTTTGTGCCAAAAGTTCAACTGTCCTGCCCTCTTTTCTTTCTGTCTATGTGTGTACTGTGTGAACTTGCATGCGTAAATTAGTGGAATTTAGAAGGAATTGACTAGAGAATCAAGAAACGAAATGCTAGTTCTTGTGGACAATGTTAGCAGCAGTTTGCATTTCTTTTGTAGTTTTGAATGTTGGTAAGGTCTCAAATAACAAAACCATGAGGTACTGGCTGATCAATGTATCTGATGGTAAAGTAAATATAGCCAATCTAGCTAGTAAAATGCTTGATTCTTTCATTTCACCAACAATGCCACATTTCTTTTGGTATCGTAATTCTTTGGATAAATTATCTTTTGCTCCCTTATGATTTGATGCTTTACATCATAATGCCCTTATGATTTAAAAACTTATATAACCCCATTATAGTTTGGATTAAAGTATCACTGTTAGTTTTTCAATTATAACTAGTGATCAATAACAAAAGATCAAATTGATAAATTTGTCCTTTCATTACTTCCTTTTTTTCCCTCCAAACATAAAAAAAAGAATTTGAAATTAAAAAGATATATAAGAACTAGAAAATACCATTAATGATTTGGTTTTAAAAACCCATAATGATATTTGTAGTCAAACAAGATTTGGTATTATTTGTTTCTTATTTATTTCTTTTATATTTCCCTTTCAATTTTTTTCTTATTTATTTACTTTTTATTTTCCTTCCATCTCTTTTGTATTTGGAGAAAATTAAGATTTTGTACGCCAAAATATAGGTTCTCAAAATCATCTCTTCACTTTCAAAAGAAGAGAGAGAAGGGGGGGAGAGAGAGAGAGAGAAGGAAAAAAGAAAAAAAGTAGTGAAAGGGTGAATTAGTCAATTTATTAGTTTGATTTTGACTTTTACTATTGACCGTTAGTTTTAACGGAAAAACTACTAGTGACATTTTAAACTAAACCATAAGGGGGTTATATATAAGTTTTTAAACCATAAAGGGGTTATGTGATAAAATATCAAAACTATAAAGGGGGTAGAAGGTAATTTACCCTAATTTTTTTTATCTGAAATCTTCCCTGCTAGTTTATTCTCAACTGGATGTTGAAGCTGGCTGTTAGGATTTAGGAGGGTTTTAATTGATGTAATTTCTACTTCAGTTGTACTATAATCAAGAAAATTGCAAATCCGTAATGTTTATAGATGGTTTTGATGATTGTGTAGGCCACTGCAGCAATGTCATCATTACTTAATTTAGTCCCACAAAGAGCTGTTTTAGCTGAAACTGGGGAAGAAGTTGATGTTAATGATGTGGAGGTGAATTCAGTTCTTGCTGTTAAGGGTGGTGAGATTATACCAATTGATGGAGTTGTTGTAGAGGGGAATTGTGATGTAGATGAGAAGACTTTGACTGGAGAATCGTTTCCAGTTATCAAGCAGAAGGACTCCAATGTTTGGGCTGGCACCATTAATATCAATGGTAATTCTTCTGTTCTTCCATATTCTGTTGTTGATCAATGACTAAACCATTTAGACTGTCTTGTACTGATAATGGCATTTTTTTGCTTTAGGGTACATTAGCATTAGAACTACAGAGCTTGCTGAAGATTGCGTGGTGGCAAGAATGACAAAGCTTGTAGAAGAGGCGCAGAACAACAAATCTAGAACTCAAAGATTCATAGAGAAGTTTGCAAAGTATTATACACCAGGTTAGCAATCTGCAACATTGTTAGAGGAACACCGTCTCCTGCATTTTCCTGTAGAGTAACACAGATAGTATGAGCAGAAGTTGCATAACACAGATAGTATGAGCATAAGTTGGACGGCTATTCTAATTCATTGCTATATATGCTTTTACCTTCTTTTTGCAGCTATGTATGATACTGAATAGCATGGACTTTTCTCTTCAAATTGCTTACAAGCAATTCCAGTGTTTTGAATTTTGATATCAACATTGCCTCAAATGAGAAACATTGTTTCAAATCCTTTGCTGTGAATTCATTTCTAAACTATTAGCTAATGACAAATTTGAATTTCTGGCAGCCATTGTGTTAATGTCAGCTGCTTTGGCAGTGATTCCAGCTTCATTAAGAGTTCACAATCAGAAACAATGGTACCACATTGCTTTGGTTGTTCTAGTCAGTGCTTGTCCGTGTGCGCTTATCCTCTCTACGCCTGTAGCTATCTTCTGTGCACTTACAAAGGCTGCAAAATCAGGTGTATTCTTTAAGGGGGCAGATTATCTTGAGACGCTGGCTAATGTAAAGGTTATGGCGTTTGATAAAACTGGTACGGTAACTAGAGCAGAATTTGAAGTGACAGAATTTAGATCTCTGCTGGATGATTGTAGCCTAAGCAATATGCTTTACTGGTAAAGTTTTCTAATTTCCTTTTCTTTTTTGTTTGTCTGTATTACGTTAAATGGTGGAAGCATTTTTGACCATTACAGTATGTTGATGGATATAAGACAATGGTTTAGACATGTCACTGAGCAGAACTTACTCTTACATGTTCGAATGCCAATAGGCTAGAGTAACAGAACCTTGACAGAAAGAAATTTTGACTTGATTAGACTCAGAATTGTAAACAACTTTGGAAAAAAAAACAAAAAGTTCAGGTTGATGTCACAAAAGTTGCAACTAACCTCTCTAAACTGAACAATTTCAGGGTTTCAAGTATTGAGAGCAAGTCAAGTCATCCTATGGCAGCTGCACTGGTTGACTTTGCACAATCACATCAGGTTGAACCAAAACCGGACAAAGTTGAGAAATTTCAGGATTATCCTGGTGAAGGAATCTATGGCAGAATTGATGGGAAAGAAATCTACATAGGAAATTCAAAAATCTCAGCAAGAGCAGGATGTCCCTCTGGTAAATTTAATTTATGTGTTTGTTGCTTAAGTATTACTTCGAATGCCTAATATTTTTGACATAATTCATATATTACATTTCTTGGCACCGGAGAGGAAGTTTGTATTGAAATCTGATACATATTGTTGTCATAGAATGAGTCTCTTAACAGCTTCACTTTCAGTTCCCAAACTAGGAGGAAATATTGATGAAGGGAAGTCGGTGGGCTACATATTCGTGGGGTCAACTCCTGCTGGAATTTTTAGCCTTGCTGATGTCTGTCGAACCGGAGCAAAGGAAGCGTTAAAAGAGCTTAAATCAGCAGGCATCAAAACGGTCATGCTAACAGGGGATAGCTATGCAGCAGCCAGACACGCACAAGATCAGGTAACGCCCAAAACATATTTAGCATATCTAATGGCTGGATAATAAGATTTTATACTTGATAATGTTTCATGTATGCTCAGAAATACTAATGTATCTGTAATTAAAGATAATAGCCGTTGGTTTTATCCTATCTTTAATCTTGAAATAGCATGAGCCTGGTCAGGATTCGATATTCGGATAAAAATGTTCATTTGCAAACAAGTTTTGTATGATTTGCAGCGTGGTCAGGAACTCTGAAATGTCCGTCCAATGCTTATTCCTTTATTCTAGAAGAACATTTTTTTTTTTTTTGGTCTTCGAATTAATCCAGCTCTTTCATTTAACACATAATAGAAGGGGCAAATTTTCATCTGAGAAATTGCATTCTTTCATACTTAAGGCGACAGGAAAGATCAGAAATAGTGTTGACAACTTTGAATTATGAACTGGAAATTGTGATTGCAGTTAGGAGGTGCTCTAGATGCTGTCCATGCTGAGCTCCTGCCACAAGATAAGGCAAAAATTATTGAGGACTACCAGAAGTTAGCCTACACAGCCATGATTGGTGATGGAGTTAATGATGCTCCTGCATTAGCTACTGCTGACATTGGTATATCAATGGGCATTTCCGGCTCAGCGCTTGCAACAGAAACCGGTCATGTCATTCTAATGACAAATGACATTCGGAGAATACCAAAAGTTGCACGTCTGGCTAAAAGAGTCCGAAGAAAGATACTTGAGAATATGATTCTTTCAGTTGTAACCAAAGGTTCTATAGTAGCCTTGGCCATAGCAGGCCATCCACTAGTTTGGGCTGCTGTCTTGGCTGATGTCGGGACATGCATGCTGGTGATCTTAAACAGCATGCTTCTACTTAGAGAAAAGCCAAAACACCAGAGAAAAGGTTGCAAATCTTCTGCTGCATCATCACTGGCCAACAAACAGAACAAGAAATGTTCAGGAAGAGATTCACTGCATATTCTTCCCTGTTGTTTTGCAATAAAACCACAAGAACACTGCAGCGTGAAGTCATGCGGTTCCAGGAACTGTGCTCCAAGACATCAATCTGGTCCACTGGGCAGCAGTTCAACCTCATGCAGAAGTAGTAAAATTGCAGATTACACTGACAAGCATAGTTGCTGTGGAAATGATAAGGGAATCCAAATGGAAAAATGCTCAAATCTTGGAAGCTATAATAGTGATGTTGAACATATAGGAGAATTAAGCACACATCAGCATGGAGAGCTTAGTTGTTCAAAGTCAATTAAAATGCTTGGCAAAAGTTTATCACCTGCCAAAGAAGACAATGGGAAAAGTTCTGAAAGTGATTTGCTGCATACTCATCAGCCTTGTTGTCATGCAATTAAGCCTCAAAAACAGTGTGAGGTGGATACATGCTTCTCCAAGGACTGTGCTCCAACATATCAGTCAGGTGCATTGAGTTCCAGCTCCAGAGGTACTAGTTGTAAAAAGTCAGAGTTCAAGAACAAAAAAAGTTGCTGTGAACGTGATAAACAAGCTCGAAAGCCAAAATGCTGTAATCGTGGAAGCTGCAAAGGTAATACTGAACATATAGGATTGAGCACACATCATCATGGAGAAAGCAATTGTTCAAAGTCATCCAAAAGGCATGCATTTGATGATGGGGTAAATGAGATCAAACAGTGTTCCTCCTTCAATTGCAAATCTTGTGGCTCTTCTGTTCAGGATTCCCAACTGAGTTCCAAAACTGAAGTTGAGGTGAAACTTTGCCCAGATCATCCAAAAGATCACATCACTGCAGATGAAGAATTAGGTGAGCTGAAAAGATTTTGTTGTGGTCATGATCAGGGGGACAATTTTCAATCTTTGTGCAAGGATCATTCTGCAGACTGCAGTCCACCATATCAACAAACGACCACTGATATTTTAGGAGGCCACAACCATGTTGGCTGCGGAGCCCCAAGGGCTTGCTTGTCAAAGAGACATGTTGGTGGATGTTGTGAGAGTTTTAGGAAAGAATGTTGTGTTCACAGTGGACATTTTGAAGCCAGTTTCAGAGGAGGTTTGTCAGAAATCGTCATTGAATAAGAATAGACAACTGTATTATTATCAGAAGCAGTGTTCTATTCAGAAGTTTTGGTTCCTAATTCCTGATATAGAGAATGAGTTTTCTATTCTCTTCTTCTTTTCTTATTCGATTAATGTTTTTCTGAAATTTGCATAGCCTATAGTTTGGTTATGCCTCCTGTCTTGCTCTACCAAGTACTACTATTATTAGGAGGAAAAAAACCAGTAAAAGGAAGTGCAGTTTATTGGTCCGGGCTTTGTACAATTTTATCTTGGACTAACATTTCGAAGGGAAAAATGAGCTGTATAACGTCGAAGAGAACTGCAGATCCAGTGCTTCTGCAATTGTGCTGCAATTGTACTTACTATTATAGGCACTACCATAACAAATGTAAAATTAAAATAGAAAATATAGACACCAAAACAACGACGTGCAAAAATTCAACAAACGTTCTTGCTCATGCAATTTGTTTCCCATATTCAAATTTGCTGAGTCTAATTTCAAATAAACTTATATCTCACCACATTAATTTTAGCGAATACAAACAACCTAGATCTGGAGGCAACTATATATGAGACTTGTATACTCCTCTTAGCTCGCTCGTAGTTACCTGTACCAAAGGTTCCATCACCTTGCGAGGAAATTTCAGTTCCAAGAACGAAAAATAAGTAGAGAAATAGAGGATAACCTGAGGGGAATAAAAGTCAGCAAGGTGGATTAAAGATATACTGTCAACTTGTTGAAATAAATCTGAAACGTTATCAATCAGCACAAATTTTTTGACTTTTATTACCATCTTATGAAATGGTTAAAGTAAAAGAACAACTAAAGGTAAAATTCCTGCCAGACCAACATATATTCTTTAGTGGTGTTAGGCGACTGGTTCATGTTTTTGCCTCCAGCCGCGGCAACTCTTTTGGAACAGCAATTACAACGAATCAGATAAGAACAATACCATTTGTGGCTCCAGTTAATATCTTCCCCTTCTCCTTGATGTTGTCGCGAGATAAATGTTCAAATCTGTGGGCAGATTGCTTCATTTCAAATGTCACAAATCAAGATTTTAAGAACTGCAAGAAACCATTTTAGCAATTTTTTAATTAAATATTTTCTTCCCATTACACAATCCGCGCATATGTCTGAGATTTTTACAAGAGTTTTAGGCTAATTATCGCTATTCTGATGCTGGTGGTGTCCCTTTGATAATTCGAAGAGCCAATTCTCAATATTGACGCAAGGCCACTACACTCTAAAGATTCTATTCCCATTCTAATCGTGCAGCACTTTCTAGTTTCCATGACTTGTTAGCTTGTTAGGTCTAGTCCCACAAAATAACAAATGAAAATAATAGTAAATAAAGATTCCAGAATTTACACACGTCCATCAGTGCGAATTTACTATGAGAAAGTGAGTACAAAACCCCAAGAAATAATTCCTAAATCCAAAAGCATCTAAAATTAAAAATACAAAAGAGACTAAATAGCACAAAATGCTTAATAATCTAAAGGTCCAAATAGTCTACTAACTTGCTCTTTTTGTTTAATTCTTAATTAAAACCTCCCTTAGATCAAGGCATATACCTCCTAAAATGCTCTTGGATCGGTGCCCATGACACATGGATTGTTGCCTTGGCACACTTGAACTTAAATAAGTCTATTCTATTTATAATCACCAAGAGAAGAGATCTCTTTGTAAAACTTCTAATGTGTGATACAAAAACAAATTCAACAAGTTTTCACTTTGGCATATTAACGTATATCCAACATCGACAAATAGCATACATACTCCATCTTCTCTACAAAAGTCCCAATGGACCCCAACAAGCCAAAGCTCAATGGTCTAAAAGTCACAAAAGCCTCAATGGATCCCAACTAGCCATATTCAAGAAAGCCTCCATGGATCCCAATATCCCAATTGGTTAAAAGTACGAATATAGTAATCTTGTTCCATTTTCTCCATAAAGTCTAAATAACCTACTAACTAACTCTTTTGTTTTGGTCCTTAACCCAAAACCACTTTTTAAATTGGGACCTGAGCCACCCAAACTTCTCTTGAATTGGTGCCTTGGCACTTAAACTCAAATAAGTCCACTCCACCAAACGAAAAGATTTATTTGTAAAACTCTTGATATGGAATACAAAAACAAACTCAGCATAGCCTTCTTTTATTGGTAAGAAAAAAAAGTTTAGAACAAGGAGAAGGTATTTCATTCTAAAGTCACTGTATTTTTAGCAGTGCTTCTTATAAATTGTCTACTATAATTAAAAGGCATAGGAAAAATTTACTATTTTCTGGTTCTGATTAGGTGCATAGAGATTTTGTAAGATATTTCAGTTTTATCCGAAATTTCTAATGATCTACCTTCTTCATATTCTATCTAATTCATCACAGATTTGCAACTTTGTCCATCCTGGAAAAACTTATTTATGTTTTCTGTGTCAAATTTTATTGTTAGCTAGATACTTGAAATAATTGTCTAGAATTTTTTTTGTTTCATTTCAAAAGATAGGGTGATAAAAGATGAATGATTCTTTAACTTCGTGGTGAATGAATCTTATCTCCACATGTTCCCAACACTTCATTGAAAGTATCCACAACAGCCAAAAATAGAGTAGAAAAGAATAATCAAATTGCTTCACTGAAGCAAAATTGTGGTTCTCATTATGACACCATATGTTTATCCAACCATGATCGACAGAAGTCATAATGGGAGAATGAAGGTAAAATATGCAAAGCAAACCAATCTAAATGTTGGCCGAAATGCATAGTTCTTGTTGCTAGAAGGAGCAAAGGTGGTCCAAAAGTGGCATTCCAGAATATATGCGATCCCCTCCTCCTTATCTAAGCCAGACCACCCTATACATGTATATATGTCATGGCAATTGCATTGTTTCCTCACAAGGGCATCCACCTTTCTTTTCCTACGGCTTATTCACTTAATTAAGTTGTTTTTCCACAACATGCACAAGTAGTTAAAGGAGCTAAAGATATGATTCTTAATATGATTAAATTGCAATCCACCGCCCCTTGTGCCTACTCTTGTTTTTGCCTTTGTTCAGATCTGTGGAGGAGAAGCACTGATGATCTTCTGACGAGTTTTGCATGAGGACTGAGGAGATAGGAAGCGGATTACAGCCAGGGATGACTTGTGCGGCAAAGCAAGCCCTGGCTGCATTTTGCTTTCTTCTCATCATGTAAGGCTCTGAGAAGCTATCAAATTAAGGTGGCAACAAGAGTATTTTGATGGACAGACTGGGTTTGTAGTAACTTCTAAGCAATTAGTACATTGAAAATTTGCAGATGTTTCGCATGGAAATTTACAGAACCATATTCCAATCTGAACAACATTACACGGTTGCTTTCTTTCTTTTTTGATTTATTTTTTTTCCTGAAAGTGATTGAAGCAACCAGCAATGCATGGGTGCTACTCCCCCACCCCCGTCGCCCCGGCGGGGAAATTCCTAATATCTAAAAGTCTTGTAATTGTTTTTTCTAGAGGAATAATCTGAGGAATATTTCAATCAATTTTTTTCAACACCTTTCAAAATTGGATCAAAATCAGATAGATAAACCATTGAAGCTACAACGTGATTCAAGATTGTATCTTAGGTGCAAGAACAATACTGATACAAAATATAATTTTACATAAAGTATTGTACGTGTTCCACTTTCTTATAGTGCTAACTATTGTGACAAAATAGGGCATATGAAAGAGTTTGGGCCGCAAATTTAAAGGTGAAAAGTGAAATTAGTCCTCAAAGAAATTAACTTTCACCATTTGGACCAAAAAACTGTGTAAATTTATTGAAGTAGAAAAGTAAAGTTATCTATAGTTAAATAACAAAACAAGAAACTCATTTTACGGTACTTGACAGAGTTGAAATTAGTAAATTACTATCTTATAATAACTTTGTAACCGTTTGCATGTTGAAACTTAAAATTTTGGGATAATATCAGCAACCTCCCTTGAGATGTGTTATAGTATCACTTAATACCCCTGAAATTTCTAAAATCTCTCTTTACTTCCCTCGAGTTGTCAATTTTTGTAACATTTCAGTTCCTTGAATTAAATTCAAGGGATAATCTCGGAAACCTCCCCAGAGACTTCTTGTGAGGACCTGAATTTTTCTTACTTTTATTTTATTTTACTGGCTTATTTAATTATTTATTTACCCGTTTTCTCTGAATAATTTATTTTAACCACTTTAATTTTATTTGCACAGACCAATGTCTCATTTATATCTTTAAAACGTTTCGTTAGCAAATTTAATTTTTCTGCGGCTCGTCTAGTAAGGAATAGCGAATGCACGTTTTTCGAGGCGATATTCGATCTGAGAGTGTAATGATCTTGGAGAATTAATTTTAAACTAATAAATATGAGTATTTGTAGTGTTAGAGGAACCACCTTGGAGGATTAGTATTTAAGTGTAGCAAACAAGAAGGAATTGGTAGTGCATGACGCTATTAGAGCTACTATTCAAAGTTGACTTTTACCCTCCAAAAGCTTCCTTTCACCTCACTTTCTCATCACATTTCAAAGCTCACTTTCTCTCCTTTTTCTCCTCTCCATGGCCGGCCTTCTCAAGCTCAAGAAGAAGGGAGAAAAACTCCAATTTTTCTTGACCAATCTTGCTCCAAGATCCATACAAAATCCTCCAAACCTTTAGTAGTTGATCCCACTTGAAGGAAGCTTCCATCTTGTGGTGAATTCTTGGTGGTTAGTGGTGCATAACTTGGCTCTTCCTAGGGTTCAAGAACTTGAAAAGGTAACAAGTAATCCTTCTTTAATCTTTCAAATTTTACCAAGAGTAGAGGCTGTATTTCATGAGTTTGAAACCCTAATCAAGAAGTTAGCCTAGAGGACTTGAGGAACTTTTATTTCTTGCTTTATATCCTAGGCTAGTGGTCTTGAGGTGGCCTTTTAGGTAGCTGACTTGAGGCCTCTTGCTTGATTGTTGTTGTTTTTGTGATGAGTGACTTGATATTGGCTTGGTAAGTGGAGAGAAAATTGGAAGAAACCATGGGAAGTGCTGGCCGAAAATTTGCTGCCTTGTTACCTTGCTTGGTTTCGAATTTTTGTTGCTTATATGGCTGCTATTGTTATATATTATATTATATGTGTGGAAATTGTCTTTCAAAAATCATTTCAATTGGTTACATAAAACTTGCGTTTTGAAGAAAGGAAGAAAACTGGAACAGCCTACCAGTAATTCTTTGTCTGCATACAAATCTTTGTACAAAAGTTGAAATCGAGTGCTGTTTATGGCATTTGAAACTAGACACCAAGGGCTTTCAAATGGTATAAAATCCCCCTGCTAATTCATTTTGAGTGAGCTGTAGCGAACCGGCAAAGTGGACTCATTTACTTCACTTGTTTACCCGAGAAAATCATACAGCTGCATCTTGTGGCTCAATTTCGTCTCACTTGTGAAAAGAGTTTGAAAATGATGTCTTCTGATGAATTATTGCATTTTGAATTGAGTTTCTAACGCCATAAATCATTCTCAATTTGGACTTGTATAGAGTTAGTTATAGCCGGATTTCAAAACTGTGTCGAAGCTTAGTGACTGGAAATCTGCTAAACAGGTTGCAAAAACCAGCATTCTTAAAACTGTCGTATCTTGCTGTTCAAAGATCCAAATTGAGTTCCATTTATTGTATTTCAAACTAGATTTGGAACTCTATTATCAATATAAATTTCAAGGGTTGATTTGGTTCCTACGAGTTTTGCTGAATTTCAAAACTTTACTGAAATTACAAGGCTGTTTTACTCTATCTTGTCTAGAACAGTGAATTTGAGCTAAAATTTGAATGATTCGAATTTGAGTCTGAGAAAACTGTCTTCTAGTGATTTTTAGTACCTTGAATCTAGTTTCCAATGGTGTAAAGTTTTCAATTTTTGGACTTACCAAACTCAAGATATGAATTTTCAAGTGTTGTCGCATAAAACTGGAAATTTCTGGTTTCCTACGAAATGAACTTTTAAGAACTTCTAACTTCCTTTTGAGATTGTTAGTTCATTTCAAACTTGATTTCATGGATGATACAAGTTCTCTTGTGACTTTAACACCCTCATTTTTGAAACTCGATCCCGATGGAATAAACCTCTCTTGATGCGTTTTCTTAGTTGTTTAACTTCTTGGTTATTGTGTCTCATTTTTATACTTGAGAAATAGACTTCACTCCCTAGTCTTAACCCTTTGATTTCCATGAGTTTGAACTTTAAGAATGAAGCGTTTTAACTCGAGTGATTCTTAGGAAATTTCTCTAGTTTTCTATCCAAAACTTGAAACCTTTAGTTTTGACAATTTCTATGAAATTAGGGGAGTTTTGGATGAATTTTGACTCCGTTAGTTTGAAAATGTGAACACTCTTTATATTTTAAAGTTCGGATATGAGATTAAAAGTTTTGAGAGATGGAAACTATCTACCTTTTTCTCAATTTTCGTGTCGAAAGTGAAATTGGTACTTTCTTTTGGAATTGAGATTTACTTACCACGACATGAATCAAAAAATGACTTTTGAGTCTCTTTGAACATTATTTCAATGATTTAGCGAGAAAAGCTTCTTTAACTTGACTCGAACTTGAGACTTTAAATCCTCATTTTTGAATCTCGATTTTCGATGAGTAAAACTCTTTTAAGGCGTGGTTTTAAATTTTAAGGAAGTGCATTTTCTTCCTTGAATGTTAAGAGGTCTAGAGTATACGTGAGTGATGGTTGGTCACTATTTCTTCAGGTGCTCAAGAGATTTCGAAGGGAATCTCAATGCAGACAACTAAAGGCCTTATTTGCTCACTTACTTTTGAATTGGTGAGTGTCAAGTGTATGACTTGTTTCTAAATACTTGAATTGTTTCTTGTTAATTAAGTGATTTGGACTTGTCGAGACGAGTGTGTATTTTATCGCACTTGTTCTCATGTACTTGACTAGACCATTGACTTGTGTGAACGTGACTTGATAATTGAATTGCGCAAACTTGGCAAATTGTATTTGTACATCTGGGGACGCCCAAAACTCATTGGCTAACCCTGCGACTCGAGTCGGCTTGGGCTTGATCGAGAAGCTTGGTGAACCATGAGAAAATCATAAAGTTTGATCTTTTGAGGTCTTGCTTGGCATACTCGAGTAGTATTGCCTTTCTAGTGAGAGTTTGGTTACGGATCCGAGAGGGTAAAATGATGGATGAAGGAACTAAGTGGGGTTTCTATGGACTTGCTACCTACCCGATTGATGGAGTGTCATCACGTGGAGGTATTGGATCAAGTCTTGGCAAAGCAATGGGAATTTAGTTTCTGAGAACTCTCGTATCCTTATTGATTGTGCTTTACTGTTATTTGTGGATTACATGAACTTTCTAACTATATTTCTTGTACCAGTATTATTGTTACTTGAACTTATTTAGTTGCATGCTTTTTATGGCCTCATTGAGCGTTAGCTCACACCCGTAGTTTGTTTTTCTTAACAGGAGCTTGGAATGGAAAGATTTTTGGAGCAGCTGACTTGATTACTTTTGGTTAGAATTTGGATGTAAATGGTTTAGTCAACTTTGGAGGGTTGTATTTTGGAAAAATTTGATGTATCTTTTGAAAAAATTGTGATGTAAGACTTGAATGATTATATAAGAAAGTGACTTTTCTTTATATTGACTTTTATTTATTAGTTGATTACCTTTAAATTTAAATTTGACTTGTATTGAGCCCTGGCGAGAGTTAGGCAGGCGGCCCGCCGAAACTCTAGAGTTCGCCCTAAGGAGAAGTGGGGTCGTCACAGTTGGTATCAAAACTTAGGATTCAGATCTCTGTAGTGTATCTTAGGGTAAAAGTTTAGGATGCCGGACTGTGGGACTGGTTTGAAAGTTAAGTGATTGCTTGTAGGGATAAAAATCAGAACGCTAGGTTTGAAATACCTGAAATAGAGTTAGTAATTCTTAGATGTGAACTTTTGGTCATAGAAATTCGTGATAAACCTTAAGTTAAATTTTTTAATGGCACCAGTGATTATAAGGTCCTAACCTTTAGTTTTGTGGGTTAATTGTAGGTCATGAAAGGAAATGGTAAAGTTGGATCACCTCTGGGGTACCTTTCAACGATTCGTTATCGAGTGAGGCCTTGGGGCCCTTTTTGACAGTGGACCCCGGTTCGTCGTACTAGGTCTTCATGTGATTGTTGGAGGACTTACTCGTACCCTAATGAAGTGGTGCTAGCGATAATCGATGATTGGAGGTGGTTATCCGAGGAAACTAGGGTGGTCCGAGAAGATAATCGAGGACTGAGAGTGACCGTGGATGTCCAAACTGCTAGAGTTCATGAACTGGAGACGGATGTACTTGAGAAGCGGGAAAAGGCTGAGGCTCTTCGTCAGCAGTTTCAGGAGGTTAAATGCCAACTTGCTAGGGTAGTACATGAAATTAGAGACCGGGCTGAGAGGCTGATGGTTGAGGGTGTTACCTTGGTTGAACAAGTGGTGGATAGCAAGATACTCGACGGGGGACATGATGTAGAAACTCCTAGTGCTGAAGATGAAAATGATCCTATTGAAGTAACAAAGATTTCTGGTTCCACCAATCACTGAGCTAGTGATTTAGTCTATTTTAGTAGTTTTTGTTTAGGATAGTCGGGGTTGTGCTTGTTCAAAGGCCATTGTATTTTGCTTAATTATGCTACCTATCTTTTGAAGCACTTGAACGTTACTTATGAGGTGCTTGACTTTATTGCTCTATGACTTCTAATCTATGCTATGGGTTGTGCATATTTGCAATTATTTTGGATGTCTTTCCCATTTATTTTTATTTTTGCATGATTAAAGTGTCATTTTCAAACTTCGCTTATGTGTATTTATTTTACGTTATATCTTTAGAAAGTATTAAAATTATGGACGACCGTAGAAATGAAAGGGGCCAAGGGCGAGGGGTTAGGCAACTCCAAATTCAAGGGGATGATCAGGGATCGACAACTGGACCGAACCAAGGGCAAGGAAATGAAGGGGATAATCACGTAGCTACTGCTATTAACCGTATGATTGATATCTTAGCACGGTTAGCTGAGCGCCAATGCCCTAAACCAATCAACCAACCTAGGAACTAAGAGAGGTGTGAGGATAGAGCGATTCTTAAAGTTCGCCCTATCTAAATTTCACGGAGGGTCTAACCTCGAAACAGTAGAAATTGGTTTGAGGTGATAAAATAAGACACTAGTGAGAGCAAGAGGTTAGGCTTTCTTCTCGAACAACTTTGTAAGTGAGTATTGGAGAGTGAGTTAGGGTATGAAACTTCTATATTAAGGAATAAGATCTCCGTATTTTGTTATATTTATAAGTAATGATAGTAATCTTGTAGAGACTTAAGAACTCATTCATATTAAGCAGAAAATAGTTAAGATTTATATTTTGCGGTAATCTATAAGCAAAAGAATGAAAGAGTAAAATGGCCAGAGTTTTCATTGTGAATAGTTACTTATTTTGATCCTTTGATTTGTCTGGCAGGCTAGCATTTGACTTAAGCCAACCTGTGAGATAACAAATTTGGGAAAGATGCGTAAGGAAATGGACATTCTTCGAAAGGAGGTAGAATTTCAAAAGAAATTGGCTGACTACTGGGAAGGACGGTGAAAACAAGAATGTCGCGCCCCATTTTTTTGTAAAAGAAAAATAAATAAATAAATAAATGGTTTAAAAAATAAAATTTTTTACTTGAAAGATGAATTTTGATTTACAAAGAAAGTGGGTATAAATGGGACATGAAAATGCGACGATTTGACCCAAAATATAGTTTAAAAGGGGTTTTTTTAAATAAAAATCGGAGTCGCCACTTGGTATAGAGTTAAGGTGTACCAAGCCACCTAAAATGAATTTTTAAAAGGAAAAGGTAGAAAGAAACCCCTTTTAAACGATTCCTTGTGTAGACACCAAATTTTTGGTGTAATTTCTTTTACTTTTTATTCTCATTTGTCGTGGTTGCTTTTAGTTTTTTTTAGTTTCTAGTTTTTATTTTTATTTTTATTTTTAAGTTTTAGCGTAGAAAAATTATGAAAAAAAAGAGAAAAAGGAAAATTGTTCACAAAATAGGTGTATTTCTTTTTAAATTCAATCTTTTGACTTTATTTATTTTTTGGTTAGGTTATTTCGAAAACAAAAGAAAAGTGAAAAGTGAAAAATGAAAATGAAAAAATGGAAATTTGCATTTTTTGTTGTTTTTAGTTTATTTTTATCTAATGTTAATTAAGTTGTTTTCATCATTAATTATTATTGTTTTATTATTATCATTTTTGTTGTTTAATTAATTAATTAAAAAAAATAATAACATTTCCATCTCTGCCGAAGTGCATTCCTTTTCTCCACTAACTCACCTCAACTACAACAACACCCTCTACCTTGGAATCATCGAAGTGAGGAAACCAGCGAGGGAGAGGGAGCTGCCATTCCATTTTTTCACCCTCAACGAGCCGTGATCAATTCAGTCACAACCACTACAGCTGCAACCACTGAATTCAGACTAACCATCCTCGCGTGCGTGAGCTGCCGAGAGGAAAAATTGCAGCTGCTGTCCGTGTGAGTTTTTCATCCATTTCCTTTCGTCTGTAAACTAGAAAGAGATTGGGAGCCATATTGTCTTCATACTAGTCGCAAGCTAGAGCAAAGGAGAAGGAGAGTTGCGGACTGAAATTCTGGACAGCCGAGAGTAGAGGATTTTTGCAGCTGCTAGTTGCGTGATTTGAGCCTTAAGCTGAGGTAATTTCTGGACTTAAGCTAGTTGATTATGGCTTGATGAAGTTGTTTATAAGCATGCATGTGGAGTTGTGCGGTTGGATGACAAAATTAAGTTACAAGAAAACTGATTTGGAAAGAATTAAAGCTGCCGAGAGCTTGAGTTGGAAATTTCAGCTTCAGCTTGCTAATTTGTGATGATCTGAGCTTAGTTTTGGATCCAAATTGATAGACAGCTCTTTATTTGGTACTGCATGTGAACTTTATGGGCAGGATTTCGGTTGCATGGCTGGATTTTTTTTTTATTGGAAGTATTGGACTGCTAAACCAATTTTCCAGCTTTGCCGAGAAGCTGAAATGGAAATGCAATTTTAATTTCGTTTCCCTGAGGCAGGCTGAGCTTATAAATGTGATTAACTAGCTAAGAAGTAGGTGATTAAGCTTTGCATGAAGTTCATTAGTTCGGCTAAGCAAGGAAAAAAAATATGAAACAGAAAACTGCTACATGCAAGTTCATCCGAGGGTGGTGAACAGAATTTCTGGAATTGTGGATGATTATAGTTGCTGACCGAACTTGATTTGAACTAGTTATGATAGTAATTTCATTAAGTAGCCTTGCATGTTAGTTTTGGGTACTTAACACAATGATTCAACCGAGGTAAATTCGGATTTAAGACCAACCAAGTGCTGGAAAATTTATGTGATTTATCCGAGGGAGTTATCAGGGCTGATTTTGGTCATCTTTTGCTTGTTTCATTTGGTGTTGAAGGGATGATAGGGAAGGTTTGGAGTTGATGTTGGTGTGTTTGTTTAAGGAAAAGTTTGAAAACAGGCTTAAACGTTGCAGGAAGAATAATTCTAGATTGCCGAGTAGATTTTTTTCGGTCTTGCCTCTTGAGTTTAGTCTTTCCTCTTTCGGACTTTCAGCTATGGTTTTTGTTTAGATAATGATTCCCTCCCATTTCTTTTTGGTTTGTTTGCCTAAACACTCTTAAACTGAATAAGGAAATGGCACGAATGTGGTTGCGAGAAAAGCCGAAGTTTATGGAGAAATTGCAGCAGTGTTCATTCCTTCAAAGGAAAAAAAACTGTGTTTGAGTGTTGTTCCAGAAATTTTGCATCAGCTTTTTCTATTTTTGAACTCCTTCTTACGTCTTTGTTTGTTTGATTGTCGATGTCTTGTTTGTTTAGTTCAGAGTTCAGGTGTTAGATCAAGGAAACTTTGGTTAAGGTAGAGGTTTGAATCTGAATTTGATCTTGATAGGTGAAACTAAGAAAAATTGCAGCAGTTTCGTTCTTTCAATGTTTGAATACTTGCCCAGAATTTTGTATGGAATTTTTCTAAGTTTTCTACCTGCTTGGATGATGGTAATGATATAGTTGCTGCTTAGTTTAAAGTTGGGTTTTGGATTTGAAACCTGTTTCCGAAAACAAGCTATGTGTTTGAGTGTGGTCTCGATTGGTGAAAGCATAGCAGAAATATTGCAGAGACAATTTTTTTTTCCGTGAGATTGCATGAGTTTGCATGAAATTTTTCTGAAAATTGCGCTTTGGCCCCCAAGTCTCCCCTTAAGCCACTAAGGCCCAGAAACTTTGAAAATTTAATCAATTGGGTCCCTTTGATTTCGCAGCAATGCACTATGGCCCAATTACTTGACTTATTTTGATCAATCTTGTTACTCTATAGTCTTCATTGCTGCTGGTATGTTTTGGTTAGACTCTTGTAAGGTTTTTTTAGGATGAGTTCAAAGGGTTTCAAGAACTTTATGGGATAATTTGGCTTTATGTGGAATTTGGATGTTTTGATGATTTTAATCACAATAGTTGGGGCCTTATTTCATGAACATGGAATGCTTAGGCATTTAAATGCTTCTAACCGGTCAATTCCATGTTTATGTGATTGCTATGTGATTGCTTGACCTTGGCTTTGTTTTCAGCCCCCAAGTTCCCTAAAACTCTGTTATGGTCTAGAAACTTTGGAAATCAATCAATTTGGGCCTTGGCAGCTTTAGTTTTTGCAATTTCATTGTTTGTTTTGCTTCAATTAACTACCATGCTTTGTCAATTGCACTTAAGTCATGACTTTAGAGGCTTTACGATTAAGTGAGCTTTGTATTTGCGCATTTCTTTTAATTTTCCCAAATAAATTGGTACCTTGACCATTTTTTTTATTTTGGAGGATAAATAAGTGATTTCATTCCATTTAAGGCATCAATTCAAGGGAGGTACACTCTATCCCTCATTTGCACTTCATTTGACCCTTCGTGCTCCTACGTGTTATGTGAATATGCATGTCTACTTTGCTTTCCTAGCTTTTCTTTAATTTCTTTTATTTATGCCATTTACTTTTGTTTTTTTATTTAAGTTATTCTTTATGGGGTATGTGTACACCTCTTGGCTTGTAATAGATAGGGCTTTGGCGAGCAATTTGGTCCATTTTCCCTTTCCCCCTTTTTGTTTTAGTTAGTGAATGTAATAGATAGGGTTTGGAGGAGCATTCAATGAAGACCTATCGAAGACGTGTGCCTAGCTAGAAAATGTAATAGTTAGGGATTTAATTGTCTTATGTGTCTCGCATGCTTAGTTGCTACGTGTTAATTTGTTTTGTTAGGGCCTTGCATCTAGTCGAGCATGCTAAATGTTACGTGCTATGTGTTTACGAGTGTTTGGCATGCCTACTCGCTTTCCATAGCATGAGTGAATGTGATGGATGAATGTACGTTTCCACTAGTCCAACGCTAGTCGGAATTCATAGAATGGGCTAGTTCAACGCTAGACCCTTAGGAATTTCCCCTCGTTAGTACATGTTTGCATGTTCATTACATGTCATGCATTCTTTCTAGTTTTATCATTTTGCATGCCCCTCGAACCCCTTTTCCCTCCATTTTTAGGATTTTTGCATTTCATGCTAGTTATAGGGTTCATTTGCTTGAGAGTCCCCTTAAATATGGGATATAGACGAGTGTGGCTTTTTCTAAGCCTTAGCACGCTTGTATTCCCTCTATAAAAGAGCAAATTGAGTCACGATTTAGGTCTCCCCGTACCCAATATGCATGAATTCCCTAGGCTCATGCATTTTTAAATCCACTCTACCATTTTATACCCTCATCACACTTTCATTTTTCCTCCCATTTTGCACACGTGCACCTTTATGTTTCTTCACTTGCACACGAACACTTTTATCATCACTTGCACACATGCACTTCATATTAGCATTGCACATACCGTACCTTGCCCACTCACGTGCACATTTTCATTTACATATTTATTATTTTTTATTACTTTTTCAAACTCATGTCCTCACATTGCATACATGCATTTCATTCATTTGCATCCCACTCGCATTATTCGTGACCTCTCCAAAGGGTCATTATTGGGCTTCACAATTTATGTGATTGGCACCATTCAACCTTTGAAGAGAAATTTCCCCCAATACCCCTAGGTCTAGGGTTTGCATTCATATAGTACATCCAAATGTAATAAATTCTTTGGTTAAAACAAGAAAATATTTGATTAAATCACGCAACTAGCTTTGGCTAGGTCGAAGGGATGCCTTGGATTTTTATCCTCGCCTTCCCCTTCGTCAAATGTGACTCCCGAACCTTTTTCGTTGGTTTGCGTGGACTAGGAGTCGTTTAAAAGGGGTTTCTTACTACTTTTTCCTATTTTTCTTTAAAAATTCATTTTTAGGTGACTTGGTACACCTTAACTCATTACCAAGTGGCGACTCCGATTTTTTTATTTCAAAAACCCTTTTTAAACTATAATTTTGGGTCAAATCGTCGCATTCTCAAACCCCCATTTAGACCCATTTTTCTTTTAAATAACAATTCATTTTCCAATTACAAATTGAATCAAAAAATACGTTTTTTAAACCATTTATTTATTTTATCAAAAAATGGGGCGCGACAGTTGGCGACTCCACTGGGGACATTCGAGAGTCCGAGCAAATTTGATTTAATCAACCTTTTTCTTCTTTTAACCTTTTCATATATTACATTTGGGTGTTTTAGGGTTGCATTTTTCCTTTTCTTAGGATTTTTGCATTTCGCGCGTATCAAACTACTCCCTCACTCACGTATGTATGATTGGTTGATTGGATGTATGTTTACTTATTTATCTCGCGCTTTGCATTGCATTTGGGTGGGGGATATACCCTAGAGCCTCGCGTTGGTTCTTGATCCCTCCCCTCCAAACGAGCACTGGCATACGTGCATACGCTTTAACTTTTCACTCCTCATTTATTTTTATTTTAGTGGCTTGTCCCGCCACTCCACCCTATTAGGATTTTAGGCGACCCACTTGGACGTGTGATCGTGACACGACGTGTGCGTAGCACGATCCAATGGGTCACTCGATCTTCCGCTTTAAACTTTGGGTTAATAGCCTTTAGTTTTTAGTCGAAGGTTGAGGATTTTTATAGATTCACTCAAACATGCAGCCGTAACACGACGTGTGCGTAGCGGTGTTTGGGGAATCGCTCGAGCCACCGACAAAGGGCCTTGGGAGTGATGACCCTTGGCCACGAGTCTGAAGGCTTGGGGGCCTGAGCTTATTGAGTATAGATGCATTAGCGAACCCCAACCTCATGCATCCATATAGTTTCACCTAGGGTAGAGTCTGCCTTACCCTATTAGGAACACCTTTCACGAGGGGAGGGATCCCACCCTTTTTCCTTATTTATGTTTCCTGCTTTTTATCCTTTAATTGTCCAACGTGTTATGTGTTGAACTAACTTTCCTTGTCTTTTGCCTTTGCATTCACAAACGTTAGGAAATAAGAGGTCTGGCATGACTTCTTTTAGGGCCTACCCTTATAGATAGGCTATCGCATGTTTAAAATTGTGACATATTTCATCAAATAATAATGCCATGTCATTTTAGGCCTACCCTGGCAGATAAAGGGTTCCTTAGGTCACGTTTCATTTCGAGTTGCATATTTTCCTGCTTTAATAAACTGGCATCATGCATCCACCTTAGAAGGGAATGCCATTTAGGGGATCCCGTGCTAGGTATAAACCGCCCTGTGTCTCGGATACATAATCCAATGAGACTTGCACGTTTACATTTCCTGTACCATCCAAAGGGGTAGTGCACGAGGTAAGGTAGGATCCGATCTTTTCAAAGACGGCAGCAATTTTTTGCATATAAGCGTCTAAAAATCACTTTTTGGCCATTTTTAAACCTAATTGGTAAAATTTCCTTGCGTAAAAGGACATTAATTTGAAGAAAATTCACAAATGATTCCCCATTGATGAGACGATAAATATAGAGGCCAAATCTTGATTTTAGAAGGCTCATAGACTAAGGCATTGTAATTTTTTGAAACTACCCAATGGGTAGAGAACTCAATCGATTTTTGAACAAATCATCCATTTTATCCAATCCATTTTTGTCAATTCATTCAATTTTAGTTCAATCTAATCATTTTTGAATAAATTCATTTCATCCAATTCATTTGACCAATTTACCCTTTTTAGGGTCATCCGGTCAATTTTTGAATAAATCAATTCATTTGACCAATTTACCCTTTTCAGGGTCATCCGGTCGATTTTTGAATAAATCATCAATTCATTTGACCAATTTACCCTTTTAGGGTGATTTGGCCGATTTCATTAACTCCATTTCATTCATTTGGCCAATTTATCCATTTTTAGGGCGAAATCAAGTTGATTTTGAAGAGATCATCAATTTCATTCAATTCAGTTGACCAAGTCTATCTATTCGATCAATTTTGAATAAATCGTCAATGTTATCCGATACATTTGATCAGCTTACCTATTTTTGGGTAAATCGGTCGATTTTGAATAAATCACCAATTTTATCCATTTGACTCGTTTTTTTCCCTTTAGGGTTCATTGAATAAATTAATCGAGACATGGCAATCCCTTTCACAAATCATTTTATGTGTAGATCAAAGCAAGCAATCCGTTCCGACTTCGTCCTCATGTTTTAGGGCAAATGTCTCTTCTCACTCCAAGTGGCCAAATTTTTCAAATCATTCTTCACACGATCAGTCGATCGGATCCATCAGGTATTATATAGTGCCTGCTCTGGAGGACTGCATTTTCATGCTAGGCCTACCCTTGGCACAAAAGGGTTCCCCCATAGGACATGCATCCGAATTTTCTGAATATCTACTAATTCTTGTTTTTTCTTTTCTTTTTCTTTGTTTTTATTGGAATAACTAAGCAAGGGTTAAATCTAAAGGCAATTCCTTTCAAAATTCTCAGGTAATATTTAAATATAGCTTCTCGTCGAAGCTCCATCATAACGCGATCCCGTAGTCAAGCCCAGAGGAGTCGTGTAAACATGAGTTCACAACCGGAACAGTCAGATAGGTATGCTACTACCGCTCAACCCGAGACTGCAAGTTTGGGGATTCAGTTGGCTGAGATGCTTACCAAGTTTGGAGAGATGGCGTCTGAGATGGCCGCCCAAAGGAAGTTGAATGATGAGCTAATTAGCAGCGGAGTTCAACCCGAACCTGTACCCGCCAGACAGCTTGAGCAAGAGCCATTTGTCCTACCTTCGGCCCATGCCACTGTTACTCCATCATTTCCTATTGCACCCGAAGAAACTTTCACCTATCCCACCACAAATTTGCCATACACTTACCCTCCTCATCCTTCATTTTTTCTTACTCACACGCGAGGTCCACCACCCCAAATCACTTCAAATATACCACCTGAGCCACATACCTTTTATCACCCTGTTGCTGAGCCATTCCTACCAGACCATATTGTTCAAACCAAGGCAGAAATGGGGGAATCTTCTGCTCCCGTTGATATAAAGCTGCTCAAACGCCTTGATCGTTTTGATGAGTTTATGAGGAAGAGTCAGGGGTTGAACAAGCAAGGAGTCCTGGACTACGATGAGCTTTGTCTCTTTCCCAATGTGCAATTGCCTGAGGGGTTCAAAACCCCTAAGTTTAACAAGTACGATGGGACGGGTAATCCCAAGACACACCTCCGACTATTTGCTAACAAGTTAGGAAAGCCTGTAGATGACGAGAACCTGCCTCTAAGGTTGTTCCCGGAAAGTCTGGAGGGGGATGCCCTCGACTGGTACTCAAATTTGAAGCCCGAAGAAGTAAAAACCTGGATTGACTTGTCCAATGCTTTTGTAAAGCAATACGAGTATAACTGCGAGCTGGCTCCGACACGAACCACGTTGGAAGGAACAAAAAGAAAACCCTCCGAGGATCACAAGACTTATGCCAAGAGGTGGAGGAAAATAGCTGCCAAAGTCGAGCCACCGATGACTGAGGACGAAATCATACGCACTTTCATTAAAGCACATGATCCCCCGTATTTTGAAGAAATTTTCCGCATGACTGGATGCTCGTTCGCCACCATTGTCAATAAACTTGAGGAGTACGATGACTTCGTGAAAGCTAGGAAGATTGTTAATGTCTCTGCCCTCAAATCCCAGTTGGATGCTTTGCAAGGACAGGAGACTAGTGAGAAGAACCCGCAATTTAAAAAGAAAGAGGGGGAAACTGCCTTCACCTGGAATCAAAACCCTGTCCCAAGACCCAGACCTCGACAATACCCTACCTACTCAAACCCTTACCCCTACTACTCAAATCCTCGTCCTGTTTACCACACCAATATCACTCATCCTCGACCTCGCCCAAATTATGCCAACCCGCCTACAACCCCTTTCCAAATATCTCAACCAAGCTTTCAACAAGCTCGTCCTCGGCCTCCTTACCACCAAAGATTTTCCCCACCAAATAGACCCACCTACAACTATCTCCGACCCACTGAAACCTACAATCAAAGCCGTACCCGAACCTTCGCCAACCTAGGCAGGCCTTTGGACCAATTGTATGAGCAATTGAAGGTTGCCAACAAAATAGGCGTGATTCCCCCTCCAACTTACCTTCATGGCATGCCTGCTGGGTACAATCCACATGCTATTTGTGCCTATCATTCGGGAGTACCTGGCCACTCAACCGCCGATTGCAGGGCACTTAAGCACAAAGTCCAAGACATGATCGAGGCAGGAGAAATAGTGCTAAGGAAAAGAGGTGAACAAGGGCCGATCATAAGTACAAATCCTTTTCCTGAACACCAGGACACCTTCGAGGCATCCACCTCCAATGACGAAATTTGAAAATCCTAAAGGAGCTCTACACAAGTTGAATGGCTGACTATCTTCCCCCTCGAAGATAATTTCGATAAATTTAGGGGTTGTCATTTGCTAAAGTTCACAAAAACTTTTTCTTGCATGTGTGAATAGCTTAATGAAAGCGCCTTTTGCAAATTGAGTTTTGTCTTGTTTTCGCTTTGATTTGGAGTTTCATGAAATGCACAATTGGTTTTATTTGTTTATTTAATCATTGTCATGAATTTTTTTAATTCTTTTAGATGGCCAAAGATGAAATTATTTGATCCTTTGAATATCACTGTTCTGGAATCTGATGAAGCTCTTCATTGAAAAACCTCTTCTTTTGAGAGAAAACCTTCATTGAGAAAACCTTCATTGAGAAAGCCTTCATTGAGAAAACCCTTCATTGAGAAATTCTTCATTGAAAAATCCCTTTCCTGCCAGGTTGGAAGCTGATGGGTTAAAGCAGCGTCATCAATGATTGATTTTGATTGATGAGAAATAGTTGGATGCTATGTGCCATGGCCAAATGTTGCCAAGACCCATGGCCTGTGTTCATAACAAAAAGGTCCGCCACCGATCCTTTGAAGGAGGGAACAAAATGCTAAAGTGATTTTGCTAACGAAAGATGAAGCCAAAGGCAAAAATTGCTTCAAATTGGCAAAGCTCATTGGGTGTTCAAAAGGTATTACCTGGCGGGGCATTCATGGATAGACAGATATTCTCTCAACCTATCAACTCAGACATGTGTAAGAAGTTTTATTTCTGATTATGCAAATTTCTTTTGGAAATCATGCAAGGGACGAGGCAAAAGTCAGGCCATCTTCCTTTCCAATCAAAACATTTCATCCCTAGTCGTCCCTTTTGAGCTATCAGAACAATAATTTTTTCGTTTGGCAGCCCCTGAGGATTGCAAACCCCACACTGGGGCAAATTCATTTTGAAAAGAGATGATCAGAAAGGGAAAGCCCTACACTGGGGCAAATTTATTTTTGGAAAAAAAAAGAAAAAAATGGAAAAGAAGGAACCCCACACTGGGGCAAATTTAGTTTTGACGAAAAATGCAAAAGTGAGAAATATGCAATGAAAATGCAAAGAAAGAGAAAATCCAATCAAACTGGGGCAAATTTCCTCGGTTTCGTTCAAAATTAGAGATAATTTCAAAATGATGCAATCTCAGGTTATTTCACACCTTTCATCAAACCTGCTTTCAAGCCTCAACTTTTCTTGAAAAACACCCCACCTGACCCCATTACAAAAGCCCAAAGTCCTGGCTTTCGTCACTTGCAGTATTTCTATTGGAAGTTTGCTAATCAACTGACAAGTGATGTCCATAATGCCTTCGCCTTAAACTTCTAAGGGAAGTGCATTTTACTGATGCCAGAAATCTTCAACTCATACTCCTGAGTCGATCATGGTTGAGCTCTTTCATTTGCGTCTTTAGGTGAAAACCCGAAAGGGCACCTCAAAAGAAAAGGAGGAAAAGAAAAGGAAAAGAGAAAAACAAAAACAAAAACAAAACAAAAGAAAAGGAGTAGGGGCAACCTTGGTGAAAACCCGAAAGGGCGCCAAGGTAGGATTTCCGCATGAGCAAGCACAAGGAGGAACAACTGGTGGTTTGATCCATTTGGATTTCTCCTCATTTTTGTCATACTTCTGTCAATTTTGAATTCCAGAACAAAGATATCCATAGATTTGAATATGACATTTGTTGGCCAAAACTGTGTCATTTTGTAAAACATTCTTTTGCAAATACATTCTTAGGAAGCTCATTTTTCCAAATTACTTGCATTCATGGCATTTTTGTAGAATTTAAGCACAAATGGTTATGTGTGCATTCTTGTGCATATTTATTCTTACATGACATGTGAATTTTCTTGCATACTTCATTCTTTATCTTTGAATTTTGGTGAATAACAACCCCCGTGGTTTATTCGAAGCATACTTGGGTTCAGTCATCTCTTGAAAAGGGTTAAGGTTCAACAAAGTCAGTTACGCAGACTTCACAATATGGCCAAGCACATACCTGATCAGTTTGTAAATCGGAAAAGCCTTAGGGTGAAAAATCCAACTCAATCGACTGCCGCAGCAAAAGTTGATAAAGGCCTTGAAAGACTCATGTTTACACGATTCTCAAAGGAAAACGGATCAAATGATGGTGGCAATTTCTTTGTTTCTTTTCTCTTTTGCAGAAAAACTGCATACACAGATGAAAGTAATCACACCTCGCACTGGAATCGGTGTCGGAAAGAGTCCTCCGGTGAACAAAGGCAGATTGAAAATGTCGCAAGCAAATTTCATCAAAAAATGCAACAGCATGGCGATACAGAATCAACTCTGGACTCAAATAGCAAAAATTCATCATACTGGGGCAAATTAATTTTTTGTAAAGATTTTGAAAAGTCAAAAAGAAGCAAAAATCATCAATCAAAAACCAAAATCGAATCAAATTTCGTCACGGCAGGATCGGGTTTAATCCCACTGACCGATGATCAAAAGCATTTTCGGGTCAGTCCCTCGATCAAAAACATTTTCGGGTCAGTCCCTCGATCAAAAACATTTTCGGGTCAGTCCCTCGATCAAAAACATTTTCGGGTCAGTCCCACGATCAAAAGCATTTTCGGGTCAGTCCCTCGATCAAAAGCATTTTCGGGTCAGTCCCT
Organism: Coffea eugenioides; assembly: GCF_003713205.1. Taxonomy (NCBI): domain Eukaryota; kingdom Viridiplantae; phylum Streptophyta; class Magnoliopsida; order Gentianales; family Rubiaceae; genus Coffea; species Coffea eugenioides. The sequence goes on from NC_040040.1 coordinate 46,946,466, forward strand.
CGATCAAAAGCTCATTCGGGTCAGTCCCACGATTCAAAGCTTATTCGGGTCAGTCCCGCGATTAAAGCTTGTTCGGGATCAAAAGGGTCAGTCCCATGATCAAAAGCTTATACGGGTCAGTCCCATGATCAAAAGCTTATTCGGGTCAGTCCCACGATTCAAAGCCTGTTCGGGTCAGTCCCGCGATTCAAAGCTTATTCGGGTCAGTCCCGCGATTAAAGCTTGTTTGGGCCAGTCCCGTCTTTAAATTCCGTTCGGGTCAATCCCGCTTTAAATCTCCTGTCTAAGTCAATTCCATTTCAAAAGTTTTGCCAAAAGGGGTCAGTCCTTATTTCTAAAACGTCCACCGTTCGTGACGTTTGCCACAGAATAAAGCAGGTAAGTATTTGGTGTCTACTTCTTTGTCTCAAGTTTTTCCAAAACTCAGACAAAGAGGGGCAAACTGTAGACACCAAATTTTTGGTGTAATTTCTTTTACTTTTTATTCTCATTTGTCGTGGTTGCTTTTAGTTTTTTTTAGTTTCTAGTTTTTATTTTTATTTTTATTTTTAAGTTTTAGCGTAGAAAAATTATGAAAAAAAAAGAGAAAAAGGAAAATTGTTCACAAAATAGGTTTATTTCTTTTTAAATTCAATCTTTTGACTTTATTTATTTTTTGGTTAGGTTATTTCGAAAACAAAAGAAAAGTGAAAAGTGAAAAATGAAAATGAAAAAATGGAAATTTGCATTTTTTGTTGTTTTTAGTTTATTTTTATCTAATGTTAATTAAGTTGTTTTCATCATTAATTATTATTGTTTTATTATTATCATTTTTGTTGTTTAATTAATTAATTAAAAAAAATAATAACATTTCCATCTCTGCCGAAGTGCATTCCTTTTCTCCACTAACTCACCTCAACTACAACAACACCCTCTACCTTGGAATCATCGAAGTGAGGAAACCAGCGAGGGAGAGGGAGCTGCCATTCCATTTTTTCACCCTCAACGAGCCGTGATCAATTCAGTCACAACCACTACAGCTGCAACCACTGAATTCAGACTAACCATCCTCGCGTGCGTGAGCTGCCGAGAGGAAAAATTGCAGCTGCTGTCCGTGTGAGTTTTTCATCCATTTCCTTTCGTCTGTAAACTAGAAAGAGATTGGGAGCCATATTGTCTTCATACTAGTCGCAAGCTAGAGCAAAGGAGAAGGAGAGTTGCGGACTGAAATTCTGGACAGCCGAGAGTAGAGGATTTTTGCAGCTGCTAGTTGCGTGATTTGAGCCTTAAGCTGAGGTAATTTCTGGACTTAAGCTAGTTGATTATGGCTTGATGAAGTTGTTTATAAGCATGCATGTGGAGTTGTGCGGTTGGATGACAAAATTAAGTTACAAGAAAACTGATTTGGAAAGAATTAAAGCTGCCGAGAGCTTGAGTTGGAAATTTCAGCTTCAGCTTGCTAATTTGTGATGATCTGAGCTTAGTTTTGGATCCAAATTGATAGACAGCTCTTTATTTGGTACTGCATGTGAACTTTATGGGCAGGATTTCGGTTGCATGGCTGGATTTTTTTTTTATTGGAAGTATTGGACTGCTAAACCAATTTTCCAGCTTTGCCGAGAAGCTGAAATGGAAATGCAATTTTAATTTCGTTTCCCTGAGGCAGGCTGAGCTTATAAATGTGATTAACTAGCTAAGAAGTAGGTGATTAAGCTTTGCATGAAGTTCATTAGTTCGGCTAAGCAAGGAAAAAAAATATGAAACAGAAAACTGCTACATGCAAGTTCATCCGAGGGTGGTGAACAGAATTTCTGGAATTGTGGATGATTATAGTTGCTGACCGAACTTGATTTGAACTAGTTATGATAGTAATTTCATTAAGTAGCCTTGCATGTTAGTTTTGGGTACTTAACACAATGATTCAACCGAGGTAAATTCGGATTTAAGACCAACCAAGTGCTGGAAAATTTATGTGATTTATCCGAGGGAGTTATCAGGGCTGATTTTGGTCATCTTTTGCTTGTTTCATTTGGTGTTGAAGGGATGATAGGGAAGGTTTGGAGTTGATGTTGGTGTGTTTGTTTAAGGAAAAGTTTGAAAACAGGCTTAAACGTTGCAGGAAGAATAATTCTAGATTGCCGAGTAGATTTTTTTCGGTCTTGCCTCTTGAGTTTAGTCTTTCCTCTTTCGGACTTTCAGCTATGGTTTTTGTTTAGATAATGATTCCCTCCCATTTCTTTTTGGTTTGTTTGCCTAAACACTCTTAAACTGAATAAGGAAATGGCACGAATGTGGTTGCGAGAAAAGCCGAAGTTTATGGAGAAATTGCAGCAGTGTTCATTCCTTCAAAGGAAAAAAAACTGTGTTTGAGTGTTGTTCCAGAAATTTTGCATCAGCTTTTTCTATTTTTGAACTCCTTCTTACGTCTTTGTTTGTTTGATTGTCGATGTCTTGTTTGTTTAGTTCAGAGTTCAGGTGTTAGATCAAGGAAACTTTGGTTAAGGTAGAGGTTTGAATCTGAATTTGATCTTGATAGGTGAAACTAAGAAAAATTGCAGCAGTTTCGTTCTTTCAATGTTTGAATACTTGCCCAGAATTTTGTATGGAATTTTTCTAAGTTTTCTACCTGCTTGGATGATGGTAATGATATAGTTGCTGCTTAGTTTAAAGTTGGGTTTTGGATTTGAAACCTGTTTCCGAAAACAAGCTATGTGTTTGAGTGTGGTATCGATTGGTGAAAGCATAGCAGAAATATTGCAGAGACAATTTTTTTTTCCGTGAGATTGCATGAGTTTGCATGAAATTTTTCTGAAAATTGCGCTTTGGCCCCCAAGTCTCCCCTTAAGCCACTAAGGCCCAGAAACTTTGAAAATTTAATCAATTGGGTCCCTTTGATTTCGCAGCAATGCACTATGGCCCAATTACTTGACTTATTTTGATCAATCTTGTTACTCTATAGTCTTCATTGCTGCTGGTATGTTTTGGTTAGACTCTTGTAAGGTTTTTTTAGGATGAGTTCAAAGGGTTTCAAGAACTTTATGGGATAATTTGGCTTTATGTGGAATTTGGATGTTTTGATGATTTTAATCACAATAGTTGGGGCCTTATTTCATGAACATGGAATGCTTAGGCATTTAAATGCTTCTAACCGGTCAATTCCATGTTTATGTGATTGCTATGTGATTGCTTGACCTTGGCTTTGTTTTCAGCCCCCAAGTTCCCTAAAACTCTGTTATGGTCTAGAAACTTTGGAAATCAATCAATTTGGGCCTTGGCAGCTTTAGTTTTTGCAATTTCATTGTTTGTTTTGCTTCAATTAACTACCATGCTTTGTCAATTGCACTTAAGTCATGACTTTAGAGGCTTTACGATTAAGTGAGCTTTGTATTTGCGCATTTCTTTTAATTTTCCCAAATAAATTGGTACCTTGACCATTTTTTTTATTTTGGAGGATAAATAAGTGATTTCATTCCATTTAAGGCATCAATTCAAGGGAGGTACACTCTATCCCTCATTTGCACTTCATTTGACCCTTCGTGCTCCTACGTGTTATGTGAATATGCATGTCTACTTTGCTTTCCTAGCTTTTCTTTAATTTCTTTTATTTATGCCATTTACTTTTGTTTTTTTATTTAAGTTATTCTTTATGGGGTATGTGTACACCTCTTGGCTTGTAATAGATAGGGCTTTGGCGAGCAATTTGGTCCATTTTCCCTTTCCCCCTTTTTGTTTTAGTTAGTGAATGTAATAGATAGGGTTTGGAGGAGCATTCAATGAAGACCTATCGAAGACGTGTGCCTAGCTAGAAAATGTAATAGTTAGGGATTTAATTGTCTTATGTGTCTCGCATGCTTAGTTGCTACGTGTTAATTTGTTTTGTTAGGGCCTTGCATCTAGTCGAGCATGCTAAATGTTACGTGCTATGTGTTTACGAGTGTTTGGCATGCCTACTCGCTTTCCATAGCATGAGTGAATGTGATGGATGAATGTACGTTTCCACTAGTCCAACGCTAGTCGGAATTCATAGAATGGGCTAGTTCAACGCTAGACCCTTAGGAATTTCCCCTCGTTAGTACATGTTTGCATGTTCATTACATGTCATGCATTCTTTCTAGTTTTATCATTTTGCATGCCCCTCGAACCCCTTTTCCCTCCATTTTTAGGATTTTTGCATTTCATGCTAGTTATAGGGTTCATTTGCTTGAGAGTCCCCTTAAATATGGGATATAGACGAGTGTGGCTTTTTCTAAGCCTTAGCACGCTTGTATTCCCTCTATAAAAGAGCAAATTGAGTCACGATTTAGGTCTCCCCGTACCCAATATGCATGAATTCCCTAGGCTCATGCATTTTTAAATCCACTCTACCATTTTATACCCTCATCACACTTTCATTTTTCCTCCCATTTTGCACACGTGCACCTTTATGTTTCTTCACTTGCACACGAACACTTTTATCATCACTTGCACACATGCACTTCATATTAGCATTGCACATACCGTACCTTGCCCACTCACGTGCACATTTTCATTTACATATTTATTATTTTTTATTACTTTTTCAAACTCATGTCCTCACATTGCATACATGCATTTCATTCATTTGCATCCCACTCGCATTATTCGTGACCTCTCCAAAGGGTCATTATTGGGCTTCACAATTTATGTGATTGGCACCATTCAACCTTTGAAGAGAAATTTCCCCCAATACCCCTAGGTCTAGGGTTTGCATTCATATAGTACATCCAAATGTAATAAATTCTTTGGTTAAAACAAGAAAATATTTGATTAAATCACGCAACTAGCTTTGGCTAGGTCGAAGGGATGCCTTGGATTTTTATCCTCGCCTTCCCCTTCGTCAAATGTGACTCCCGAACCTTTTTCGTTGGTTTGCGTGGACTAGGAGTCGTTTAAAAGGGGTTTCTTACTACTTTTTCCTATTTTTCTTTAAAAATTCATTTTTAGGTGACTTGGTACACCTTAACTCATTACCAAGTGGCGACTCCGATTTTTTTATTTCAAAAACCCTTTTTAAACTATAATTTTGGGTCAAATCGTCGCATTCTCAAACCCCCATTTAGACCCATTTTTCTTTTAAATAACAATTCATTTTCCAATTACAAATTGAATCAAAAAATACGTTTTTTAAACCATTTATTTATTTTATCAAAAAATGGGGCGCGACACCTTGTCTACGTAAACCAATGAAAAAGGTTCGGGAGTCACATTTGACGAAGGGGAAGGCAAGGATAAAAATCCAAGGCACCCCTTCGACCTAGCCAAGGCTAGTTGCGTAATTTAGTCAAGGATTTTCTTATTTTTAACCAAAAGATTTATCACATTTGGATGTACTATATGAATGCAAACCCTAGACTTAGGGGGGTATCGGGGGGCAAAATTTCTCTTCAAAGCTTGAATGGTGCCAATCACATTAATTGTGACGCCCAATAACGACTCTTTGGAGAGGTCACGAATAATGCAAAAATATGAGACTTTAAGAAAAGAAAAGAAATAAAATTATTATACAAATATACATGTTTTAAAGGAATGCATCATGTCGGATACGGGGGACTAATGCTCGTGACTCAATTTTCCCTTTTAATAGAGGGAATACGAGCGTGCTAAGGTTTAGAAAAACCACACTCGTCCATATCCCATATTTAAGGGGTTATTCCCTAATCTAATCAAGCAAATGAACTAACCTAGTTCTAATGCTCATATGAAATGCAAAACTAATGTCATGTTTCATACAAAAGGAGCAAGTAATATACATATAAGAGAAAATATGGGGGAAGGGGTATACATATATAAAGAAGTGTCATGCAATATGGTAACGCCCTAAAAAGTGAAAACATGCATGAGATGGAGTGATTTTATCATGCAATTATGATCTAACGCGCGAAGGGCTCCTAAGGGTCTAGCATTGGATTAGCCCACATCTACGCTCTCTCACAAGCATTGGACTTGCGAGAGCTCGAGGGGACAACCATGACTAGCATTGGACTAGCCACGGTTACGTGCATTTGCATCCATCGTACACACATATATAAGTAATGTGTATAATTAAAACAAGTAGACATGTGGGCACGTAATTCACATAACACATAACACATAAGCATGCATATCTAGATGCCAAACCTAAGGAAGCAATTAAACACATAGCACATACGCATGCAAATCACACAAAGAAAAATAAAGCAGATAAAGCCCTAACTATTACATTCGGGGGGAAGCCTACTACAATCTAAGGGGGGAAATGAAATAAATAAATAAAATAAATAATAACCTAGCTATTACAGCTTTGACATTCAAGTGCCTTTCAAATGAACGAAATTGAAAAATAACTATGCAAAACTAAAACAAATAAAGTGAATAAATAAATAAATAACATGAAAACGTTCAAAAGGCATGCAATTAGGCACATAAATCACATAGACACATAGGGTCAAATAAATGAGAATAAGGGATAGAGTGTACCTCCCTTGAGTCAGGACCCTAGCGACGAGAATTTACTTATTTACCCTCCAAAATAATAAAAAGGGTCAAGGCATCACTTTAATTAACAAATAATCATAAAAGATAAAATGAATTGTGAAATTGAATCAATTAAATCATATAAACAACCCACATTCAAGAAGTCAAAAGAATAAAAGACTTGATTGCAAAAATTAACAAAGCTTTGGGTGTCAAACTATAATCATCACAAAAATCTGAGGTCACAATTAAAGAAAAATAAAATTCAAGGACCTATTTGCAATTAAATTAAGGACCCAATTGAAAGAAGTTGAAAATGTCTAGGGTCACAGTATAGTCAAGGAGAAATCCAGTGACTGATTTGCAAATTTGCTTTCTGGTTTCTTAATGGATCAGGCCATTGGTCCATTTTCTAACTTCTTCTTGGGCCAAGACCACTTGGCCCGCTTAGAAGTCCAAGGGAATGACATGGGTTAACCCATTCTTTACCAACCCAAACGAATTAATTACAAGCCCAATCCTAAAACCCAACCAAACTTGTTGGACTTTATCTTCCTAAGCCCAAACCAGAAACCCAAATAAAAAAAAACTAAACCTACCCTCTCAAACCCAAGTCAAAAAATAACCTCTTAACCCAAATCATCTATTTCAGTAAAGCCCAACATGATAAAATCAACAAAAATTATTGAGCCACAATTATGTCCTAAAAACAAGAATTAATCTAGTTAAAAGACTACTCATGCATATTAAAAGATGATTAAAATCTAAAAGGGAGAAATGAACTTAACTTTTCCAATTCTTTGGGCTATATCAGAATAAAAGGGAAACTTGAGAGGTTCAAAAATAACAAAATTAAGGACCTGATTGAAGGACTTATGACAGTTTTGGAGATCGAATTATGAAATTCTAAAATTCTGGGGTTAAATTGAAATTTTTTAGAAATTGTGCTTCATGCTTCGCAGAAGCATTCTTCTTAATGCAAATGAGAGGGAGAAATTTCTGCAACTTTTGATGCTACAAAGATCTAACAAATTTACTCGGCAAAATCACCCCACCATCATCCAACACGCAAAAAGCAGAAACGGAAAAAATGGATTCTAAAATTCAGTCTGATTTCTTTTCCTCTCCACAACTAACAATTCCTGCGGATTCTGGCTGGCTGGCCAGATTTCATCTTAAGCGCATACAGAGAAAGGACAAAATTTCCTCTTTTTGGTTCAAAATCTCCATTCAGGCATTTCATCAAACACTACATGGGCGTAAAGGATTTCAGTAATTCTCTGCTCAAATGATGTAATTTAGCACCCAAAATTATCAGAAATCAATGAAGAATGCAGCCCAATCAGACTTTTCACACACAACAGAAAATATTCTCCACAGAAATACACAGACGTCAGACAAGGATGAAAGTTCTACTAAAATGAGGAAGAAAGGAACGATCAGGTCACTGTCTCTCATTTTCACCCATCCGTCAGCAAAATTAAAGAGGAGAAGGAAGAAATAGAACCTTACCAAGCCTTTGCGGTGAGGATTTGCAAGTGGTGGGGTGGATTCTGGTGACAGCGGCGGCAAACTGTCGAGTATTCGTTCTGCATTCTTCTCAGTCCGAAGGAGACAGAGAACGGCCGGAGACTTTCCCTTGCTAGTCAGTGGGGTATTCGAGTTGTGACTTGGCTATGGAAGCGCTGATGGCAGACGGCTTGGTGAAGGTGGCAGTAGAAACCCCTGTTGCTTCGACGGCTACGGTGGCAATGACGGACAGCAGCAGCGGCGGGGCGCGGATTGGTGGTGGCTTGGGCATATAGCGTGAGGAAAAGTCTGAGCAGGCGGCGGAGGGAGTTGAGATTGTGGCTGTGGTGGTTGGGAATTTTTCCCCCTCTCACGATCATTGAAGCGGAAGCCCCCCTCCTTTTTTTAGATTTTTCCTCTCTGTTTTTCTTAGCTCTTCTGCAGCTTGCTTTTTCTTTTTCTTGTTCTAGCTGCACGACTCTCCATTTCCCTCTCTGGTTCCCTTTAGCCGTCCCCCATGAAGTTTCTTTTCTTGCCCTATTTTCGGCTCCCTGTTTTTCTTTCCCTTGCTTCCACGAAAAACCCCCCAGTTTTTCTTCCGCCCGACTGCCGCCCCTTTTTTGGATTTTCTTGCTCTCTGTTTCTTTCTCTCTCGCCGCAGCCTCCTCTGTTTCCTTTCCCTCTGTTTTTCCTAATCCCCGAAAGCCTTCAAAAGTTCCAGGTCTTTCCCGTAGCTCTTTGTTTTTCTGTTGCCGAAGCCTTCCCCTCTAATCTTTCTTTGCTTCTGTTTTTCGCCTCCGATGAAGCACTCCCTTTTTTCTTTCAACCCAGGCCCCCCTTTTGCTCCCTTTCTTTTCCTCTGTTTTTCCTCTCCGCCGCCAACTTCCAATTTTCCAGATTTCTTCTTGTTCTTGTTTCTATTTTGCAGCTCCCCTTTTTTGCTCTTGTCCGCCGTCCCTTTTCCTTATCCTCTCTTTTCTTTTCCTCTGCTGCTAACAGCTTTCCTTATCCCCTCACCGCCGCCTCTCTTTTCCTTTTTCCCCTTTGCTCTCTATTCCCTTTTCTTTTGTTCCCCCTTCTGGCTTGCGGCTGTTTTGCTTTTTAAAGGCACCTCACAAGACTAGACCTAATATGGAAGGCCAAGATTTCAAACCCCAAAGTAGGCTTATGTGTCTTATTCTTGTCCCTCTGATTGACTTTTCTTTTTTTTTTTTCTTTTTCCGTTCTTTACCTTTTTTCAAAAATTTAGTGCAAAGAACTCTTAATTCAATTAAAGTAAGACAAGAGACACGAACCAAAATAAAATAAAATCAAATAAAATAAAGACTTAAAATCGAAACAAATAAAATAAAAATTAATTTAATTAAATGATTAAAATTTGAAATCAAAATTTGGTGTCTACAGTTTGCCCCTCTTTGTCTGAGTTTTGGAAAAATTTGAGACAAAAAAGTAGACACCAAATACTTACCTGTGTTATTCGGCTGCAGCTACTCGAATGACTGTCATTATTGAAACGAGAACTGACCTGTTTAATGAGAACTTTAAAATGGGACTGACCCAGACGAGAAATTTAAAACGGGACTGACCCGAATAGAAAATTTAAAAGGGGACTGACCCCAAACAGAGATTTAAAATCGGGACTGACCCGAGGGGACTGACCCCAACAGAAATTTAAAATCGGGACTGACCCGAAGGAGCTGACCCCAACATGAAATTAAAATCGCGACTGACTCGAGGAGCCTGACCCCAACATGAAATTTAAAATCGGGACTGACTCGAGAGGACTGACCCCAACATGAAATTAAAATTGGGACTGACCCGAGAGGACTAACCCCAACATGAAATTAAAATTCGGGACTAACCCGAGGGGACTGACCCCAACATGAAATTTAAATTCGGGACTGACCCTAGGGGACTGACCCCAACATGAAATTTAAAATCGGGACTGACCCGAGGGAGCTGACCCCAACATGAAATTAAAATCGAGACTGATTCGAGGGGACTGACCCCAACATGAAATTTAAAATCGGCACTGACCCCAACATGAAATTTAAAATCGAATGCACACTAGTGGGACTGACCCATGTTTAGTGGCAATAAAATGCACGCTAGTGGGACTGACCCATATTTAGCGGCAATGCAAATGAAGTGCTCACTGGTGGGACTGACCCATGTTCAGTGGCAGTGCAAAAGAAATGCTCACTAGTGGGACTGACCCAACGGCTAGTGGCGGTGTAAATGAAATGCACGCTAGTGGGACTGACTCATGTTTAGCGGCAATGAAAATGAAATGCACACTGGTGGGACTAACCCATGTTCAGTGGCGATACAACTAAAATGCTCACTAGTGGGACTGACCCACGGCTAGTGGCAGTGAAAAATAAAATGCTCACTAGTGGGACTGACCCACGGCTAGTGGCGATGCAAAATAAAATGCTCACTAGTGGGACTGACCCACGGCTAATGGCGGTGTAAAATGAAATGCTCACTAGTGGGACTGACCCACGGCTAGTGGCGAATAAAAGAAATACTGGTATGTATACAGAGACTGTATAAGACTTGCTCGAAAAATTATCCAAAGATTTGCCCCAATGATGAATTCGTCAGTGGGATTAAACCCGAGCCTGCCTTGATATAAGCGGTCAACGGGAAAAATCCGGTCCTGCCGAGGTTGGCGGGATAAAACCCGGTCCCAAAGTGATATAAGCGGTCAGCGGGATAAAACCCTGTCCTGCCGAGGTTAGCGGGATAAAACCCGGTCCTAACGTGATATAAGCGGTCCCAAAATTAAGTGTGATTGTCAAGAAAGGGGGGAGATAGAAGGGAGCGCGGCGGACGCTGAGACATTGCCAACAAGAATTCAATTTGATTTTTCAAGAAACAAGAAATTGAATTTGATTTTTTTTTGATTTTTTGATTTTTTGATTTTTTGATTTTTTGATTTTTTGATTTTTTGATTTTTTTTTTTTCGTTCGAGAGAACCTTTTTCAAAAATAATTTGCCCCAGTGTAGGGCCCTTTTTCCCTCTTCTTTCTTCTCTTTTTTCCGGTATCGGCCTTCCACATCACCAGATGCTCTTTCGTCGATTTCAGCCATGAATACCTGCACAGGGGGCTCACCAAAGTATGACATGCACTTAAATTTCATGAAAAGAGCAGCGTGATTGATTTGGAAAAATGTATTATTTGATTCTTGGACGAAAACCCTCAAATGTATTACAAAAAAATTTGCCCCAGTGTGGGCCCATTTAATTGCAAAAATTTGTTTGGATGACTCTCCATTTAATTAAACAAAGTAAGAGACTATGTTTCCTAACAGACAATTTCATGATGAATTTCTCGAAATAATACCAAATTACAAAAGATTTCTTCCTCATCTCAGCATCGATGCTTAGAGTAACGGGTCACCATTTCTTGTTGGCTCATCTTTCAGGATCAATCCAGTGGGGCGTTATTTCTGATTTGGAAATGGGAGGTCAAGATTTGTCTTATTCTTGTACCCAAATTGCATATAATCCCTTCAATACCACATCTTAGTGAAAGCAAATAGTTTGTCACCCCTATTTCTTAAGAAAATTTAGTCAACATATAGGCTTTAAGCTTGCAACAAAATGGGTAGAAACGATAGCTAAACATATGAAAACTGGTTATACCCTTATGATCACAAATGATTGACTTCTTATGAGCATAATCCTCGCTTTGGGTTGTCATGAAGGAATAAGTCAACGATGGACTTTATGGGCTTGTAATGTGGCTTGAAACGATAGTTAAAGAAATAAGACTTTCAAGGACATTGCACCGAAGATCGCATTTTTTAAAATTGCCCCTATTTTGAACTCAAAAGATCTCAAACTTTGTTTGCATTTTTCTCATCATTCACCAGGGATTTTAGCGTCGAATTTTCTGTATTTTCTTTTCTTGTTTTGCTTTTGCTTTTTTTTTTCTTTTCCTCAACTTGGTGGGTTTTCACATGGTGAGTAGCGTCAACCCCATACCCAAGCAATTCAGAAATACAGCTAAAATTTTCCTGCATCAGAAATTTTCTTGACAGGGCCATTGCAAAGAACAGAAGTCAGGACTTGCGGCTTTTGTAATGGGGTCTGGTGGGGTGCTTAAAAAAGTTAAGGGTTGAAAGTGGATTTCAAAAGCGGTTTGAAGAATCTGAGATCGCATTGTTGCGCCAACCCAATTTTAGGGCTAAATCAGAATTTGCCCCAATTTATGCTCAATTGAGGCTTTTTCCTTTCATTTTCTTTTCCTTTTGATGTTTCGGCCTTCTGCCATTTTTGAACTTTCACAAAATTTGCCCCAATTTATTTTTGAATTGAGGTTCTCTTTTCTTCTTTTGTCTTTTGATTTTGTTGCATTATCACTTTCACCTCTTGAGACTTTTCTCGTTTCAACTCAAACTTGCCCCAGTGTGGGGTTTGCGATTCTCAGGGGTTGCCAAATGAAGTATTTTATTCTGAAAGTTCAAAAGGGATAACTAGGGATAGGATGTTTGATTGGAAAAAGAAGAGGGCCTGACTTTTGTTCCGTTCCTTACAATAATTCTGAAAGGAAACTTTCATTAATGCGAAATTTCTTGCAAGTACCTGAATTAATTAAGTGAGGAATACCCTCGTTCATCCACATCTGTGAAACACAGGTGATCCGCCGGACATTCTTCCCTCTTTTCTCTTTCTTCCTCTCAAAATTGAAGCTCAGGTAGAATCAAATTTCCCCAAATTGCGGTTCTCTCCCTTTTTAGTTTTAGCATTTTTGCTTTTTCTTCATTTTTGGAAAATCCTCCAATCTCCTTCCCCAATGTGGGGTGCGATCATAGGTACTTTGAAAAGAACCACCCATTTTAGCTCAAATGAGGATGCAAGGGATAAATAGTATTTAGGTTGTAGAAACGATGGCCAAAGTATCATTCTTACACCTCAAAACAACCAAAGTAACGAAATGGTCATTGGTAATCCATTCCCCTTTTGATATCTAAGAATTTCCAATGTAGGGTAGTGATCATCAAGGCACTTATTGAAATTATTCTTTTAAAGGCTCAAATGGGAGAGCAAATGATAAAGTTTGTATAGATAGAGAAACGAATGCTCGAAGTATCATTCCAAATTTTCAAAACAAACAAGAATGATGCACATTTTCGCTTTCACTTAGATGTGAATTGAATATAATTAGACACAGTGGACATTTCTCAAGCAAAAGTTGCCCCAGTTTATCAATCAATGTGACTGATTTTTATTTTGGAGTTAATAGAAGCGGGCAAAATATCAATTGTACAGTGAAAGAGGAAGAGGTATTGCATTGAGTCTTTTGAGTGACCTCTTATTGTATAGTTCGGATCACCAAGCGAGCGTATACATTTGTGAGTTTTCAGGCTAGAGGTTGAAAAATCTCAATTCGATCTTATTTTCTTGAAATTCATCATGAAATCCCTCAAATAGCCAAAAAAGAATGAAATATACATGATTATATACAAAACAACAAGTGTATAAACAAAAAACTTTATTGCTAAAAAAGTTTGAAACAAAATTTCTACAAATGAGAAGAGAAAGACTTCTGAAGAGCTCCACATATACACACTTGTTTGCCTCCTTTTCGGAACAGAATTTTTCTTTTCTTTGAAAAATAATAATGAAGACTCTTAGAGGCTTTAGCCTAACGCTTCCAAATGAATCCTTCATGTTTTCATTGCAAGGGCTGCCCAAGAATCAAATATTACCTTTCAAACTTTATCGGATCAAAATTGTTATCAGATATAGAAAAATATTTCCACCTTATTGAAACATTTTTATGAATGCAGGGGAAGGGGAAAAAATAAAAGGAAAATACCCTGAGTTAGTAATCAAGATTATAAAATCGGTATGCATGTCTTATGGGTGAACCCTTTTATGCCAAGGGTAGGTCTAGCATGAAAAATGCAATCCTCTAGGGTAGGCACCATACAATACCTGATGAATCCGATCAATTGATTGAGTGAAAAATGATTTCAAAAATTTGGCCAATTGGGAGTGAGAAGAAACATTTGTCTTAAAAAAATGAGGACAAAGCCCGAATGGATTGTTTACTTTGATCAACACATGATATGTGAAAGAGAGCTTACTCTTGAAAGGATTGCAATGCCTCGACTAATGTATTTCAGTGAATTTTAGACTTAAACCCTAAAAAGGAATAAGCGGATCAAGAGGATAGGATGAAATTGATAATTTATTCAAAATTGACTAGATTACCTTAAAAGGGTAAAAGGGTCAAATGCATTGCATGAAATTTGATTATTTATTCAAAATTGAATGGATAACCCTAAAAATGAATTAAACTAATCAAATGAAGTGAATGAAATCAATTGATTAAGTGAAATGATAATTTATTCAAAATTGACCGAATTGCCCTAAAAATAGGTAAACTGGTCAAATGGATCGGATGATTTATTCAAAATTGACTAGATCACCCTAAAAAGGGTAAACTGGTCAAATGAAATTTGAACGAAACTGATGACTTATTCAAAATTGATTGAATTGACCTAAGAATGGGTAAACTAATCAAATGAATTAAATGAAATTGGTGGTCTATTCAAAATCGACTAGATTGCCCTAAAATGGATAAACTAGTCAAATGAATTCAAAATCGACTAGGTTGCCCTAAAAATGAACAAATTGATAAAATGGACTGGATGAAATTGATGAATAAAATGATCCAATGGACTGAATGGAATTGACGGCTTATTGCAATGCATTAGTCTATGAGCCTTCTAATATCAAATTTTGGTCTCAATTTATTTATCGTCTCAATCGTGAGGAAATATTGGTGAATTTGTTCCAATTAATGTCCTTTACGCCAGGGATTTTTACCAATTTTGATAAAGTGGCCAAAAAGTGATTATTAGATGCTCATATTCCAAAGATCGCTCTATGAAAATGATCGGATCCTACCTTACCTTGTGCACTACCCCTTTGGATGGTACAAAAATATAAACGTGCAAGTCTCCTTGGATTAAATATCTGAGACACAGGGCGGTTTAGTCCTAACACGGGATCCCCTAAATGGCATTCCCTTTCTATGGTTTATGCGTGATGCCAGTTTATTAAAGCAGTAAAATATGCAATTTGAAATGAAACATGACCTAAGGGACCCTTTATTTGCCAGGGTAAGCCTAAAATGATATGGCATTAATTTATGAACGAAATATATCGAAATTTCTTAAACGTGCAATAGCCTATCTACAAGGGTAGGTTCTAAAAGAAGGTCATGCCAGACCTCTTATTTGCTAGGGTTTAGGAATGCAATGGAGACACAAAACCAAGAAAAGTTAGTTCAGCCAGATAAATACACATAACACATTGTAGCAACGAGATAAAGCAATCAATACAAAGAAATAACGTAATAAAAGGGAAAAAGGGGTTGGATCCCTCCTCTCGTGAATAGTGTCCCTAATAAGGTAAGGCAGACTCTACCCTAGGCAAGCTATTATGGATGCATGAGGTATTGGCTCACTAATGCATCTAGACTCGATAGGTTTTAGGTCCCCGTGCCTTCAGACTTGGAAACTAAGGGTCATCAATCCCAAGGTTCTTTGTCGGTGGCTCGAGCGATTCCCCAGACATTGCTACGCACACATCGTGTCACGGCTACATGTCATGAGTGAATCTATCAAAAATCCTCAACCTTCGACTAAAAGCTAAAGGCTATGAACCCAAAGCTTAAAATGGAAGATTGAGTGACCCCTCGGATCATGCTACGCACACATCGTGTCGCGATCACAAGTCCAAGTGAGTCGCCTAAAATCCTAATAGGGTGGAGTGGCGTGACAAGCCACTAAAAGAAAAATAAATGAGGGGTGAAAAATTAAAGCGTATGCACGTATGCTAGTGCTCGTTCGGAGGGGAGGGATCGAGAACCAACGCGAGGCTCTAGGGTAATATCCCCCACCCAAATGCAATGCAAAGCGCGGAATCACGTACATAACCATCCATCCATCAAAACAATCGTACGCCAAATGGGTGAGTGAGTGAGTTGGTACGTACGAAATGCAAAAAATCCTAATAAAAGGAAAAAATGCAATCCTAAACATCCAAATGTAATATATAAGAAGGTTAGAAGAAGAAAATAATCGACTAAATCAAATGCTCGGACTCTCTAAGTCCCCAGTGGAGTCGCCAGCTGTCGCGCCCCATTTTTTTGTAAAAGAAAAATAAATAAATGGTTTAAAAAATGAAATTTTTTACTTGAAAGATGAATTTTGATTTACAAAGAAAGTGGGTTTAAATGGGACATGAAAATGCGACGATTTGACCCAAAATATAGTTTAAAAGGGGTTTTTTGAAATAAAAATCGGAGTCGCCACTTGGTATAGAGTTAAGGTGTACCAAGCCACCTAAAATGAATTTTTAAAAGGAAAAGGTAGAAAGAAACCCCTTTTAAACGACTCCTTGTCTACGTAAACCAATGAAAAAGGTTCGGGAGTCACATTTGACGAAGGGGAAGGCAAGAATAAAAATCCAAGGCACCCCTTCGACCTAGCCAAGGCTAGTTGCGTAATTTAGTCAAGGATTTTCTTATTTTTAACCAAAAGATTTATCACATTTGGATGTACTATATGAATGCAAACCCTAGATCTAGGGGGGTATCGGGGGGCAAAATTTCTCTTCAAAGCTTGAATGGTGCCAATCACATTAATTGTGACGCCCAATAACGACTCTTTGGAGAGGTCACGAATAATGCAAAAATATGAGACTTTAAGAAAAGAAAAGAAATAAAATTATTATACAAATATACATGTCTTAAAGGAATGCATCATGTCGGATACGGGGGACTAATGGTCGTGACTCAATTTTCCCTTTTAATAGAGGGAATACGAGAGTGCTAAGGTTTAGAAAAACCACACTCGTCCATATCCCATATTTAAGAGGTTATTCCCTAATCTAATCAAGCAAATGAACTAACCTAGTTCTAATGCTCATATGAAATGCAAAACTAATGTCATGTTTCATACAAAAGGAGTAAGTAATATACATATAAGGGAAAATATGTGGGAAGGGGTATACATATATAAAGAAGTGTCATGCAATATGGTAACGCCCTAAAAAGTGAAAACATGCATGAGATGGAGTGATTTTATCATGCAATCATGATCTAACGCGCGAAGGGCTCCAAAGGGTCTAGCATTGGACTAACCCACATCTACGCTCTCTCACAAGCATTGGACTTGCGAGAGTGCGAGGGAACAACCATGACTAGCATTGGACTAGCCCCGATTACGTTCATTTGCATCCATCGTACACACATATATAAGTAATATGCATAATTAAAGCAAGTAGACATGTGGGCACGTAATTCACATAACACATAACACATAAGCATGCATATCTAGATGCCAAACCTAAGGAAGCAATTAAACACTTATTTTCTCTCTTATCATTCCTATTTTCTCTCCTATAGTTTTGCTATCTAATTTTTGTTGTATTCCTATATGATTAGGATAAAATTAGTTTTATATTCCTATATAATTGGAATAGAATTAGTTGTATGATAAAGAAAAAATTAGCATTGTAATCCAATATAGTAGGCCAAAAGTCAACTATTTGCCTTCATATATATTCATAGCTGCATGTTAGTATCGATTAATAAAATTGCCACTTTTTGAAATACATCACAACATATTTTCAATTAAATCAGTCTTTTGCTCAAATGTGTGTAACATTTTTATGAGCTAGTACAAACTTGACTACAATTTTCATTCTAGAATTTAATAATCACGATTTCTATATATCATTATGATGTGAGGCAACATTGGAAACCTAATATGTAAACGAGCTGCCTTGTGAAAGCAATAAATCTGTGTTAGATTCTCAGCAACTTGCAATATTTAACCTCCATGAAAAGGAACACGAAATCAGGACAGTATTGAAATCGTATCGTGGGTTAATTTTAGGTACTTTTAAACATCGACTAAATAATAAGGGCTCTTGTGGATTCTTTAATGGCTGATAAGAATGGTTTCCTCTAAGCTAGAATATATAACAGTATACTCTCCCACACAAATCAATGAAACAGCCATAGGTATTATTAAAATATGTCTCCTTTGTCCTTTTGAGTTTTGACAATGTTTGTTACACCAAGAAACCAATCATAGGTAATTAATTTTTAATGCGGACGAACATGCTAAGATTCATGGATCACTGAAATGTACTATTCGAACTATACCTAGAATTATTTTTAAAGTAGAGAAGGATGAGATTTGAGAAATGGGGATGATAAAGGAAAATTTGCCGCCAAGAACTCTAATTTTTTTATCTCAATTTTAACTATTTGACCAAAACCTGATTGAAGAATCACAAGATGTAATGCATAATATACTCTATGTACCATCTTCTATGTGTATCTTTCTGTGTTTACGTGGGAGAGAACCAAAATAAAGAGTTGCATCAATAATAAAAATTAAAATATAGCTAAAAGGTAATGCTGAAAATATCTAGAAATTGCATATATTGTTTTCACAGAAAAATAGCATGCGCAATTTTTTGATATTTGACCATGAGATTATTGTTTGATTAATCTTTTCAATATTGGCTTATTTCTAAAATTTTTCTATATGTAGGCTTTACATGCAAACCACATGTATAAAAAAGATTATTTTAATTCTAAGTACAACTTGAATTAAATGAAGTGGTCGAACATGCTTCCTAAAATCATCACTTAAATCATGTATTTAAACCTTGCTTGACTTCCTTAAATCCATCCTGTAAAATTTTATAAGATGTAAATTACTTATCAAAATCCTTTTTAAACAGTTGATGTTACTAAATTTAACTTAAACACCTCTTTTGTGGCCCACCACTAATTGGATATAGAGAAATATGGACTAATATTAGGCGGTCATTTGGTTATTTCAATTTATATTATTTGGACTAAAAATTCTCTTTTGTTTGGAATTTTTTAGTTAAACAATAATGAAGAATACAAGGGTAATGCCATCAATATATGGCCCTTGAAAGGGACATCTAACCTTGTGAAGTTGGTAGGAGGATAAGTGAGATTTAAGAAATCTCAAGGGTACTTAGTGTTATTAGGAGAAGTGTGATGACCTCACTTCTCCTTAGGGCGAACCCTAGGGTTTTGGCGGGCCGCCTGCCTAATTCTCGCCAGGGGTCAATACGAGTCAAATTTAAACTAAAAGGTAATCAACCAATAAACAAAAGTCAGTATAAAGAAAAGTCGCTTCCTTATATAATCATTCAAGTCTTATATCACAAAGTTTCTAAAACATACATCAAATTTTCCCAAAATACAACCTTCCAAAGTTGACTAAACTATTTACATCCAAATTCTAACCAAAAGTAATCAAGTCAGCTGCTCCAAAAATCTTTCCATTCCAAGCTCCTGTTAAGAAAAACAAACTACGGGGGTGAGCTAACTCTCAGTGAGGCCAAGAAAAGCATGCAACCAAATAAGTTCAAGTAATAATAACACTGGTACAAGAAATATAGTTAAAAAGTTCATGTAATCCACAAATAACAGTAAAGCACAATCAATAAGGACACGGGGGCTCTCAGGAGCTAAATTTCCATTGCTTTGCCAAGACTTGATCCAATACCTCCACGTGATGACATTCCGTCAACCGGGTAGGTAGCAAGTCCATAGAAACCCCGCTTACTTCCTCCATCCCTCATTTCACCCTCTCGGATCTGTAACCAAACACTCACTGGAAGGGCAATACTACTCGAGTATGCCAAACAAGACCTCAAAAGATCAAGTTTTATGATTTTCTCATGGTTCACCAAACTTCTCGACCAAACCCATGCCGGCTCGAGTCTCAAGGTTAGCCAATGAGTTTTGGGCGTCCCCAGATATACAAATACATTTTGCCAAGTTCACGCAATTCAATTATCAAGTCACGTTCACACAAGTCAATGGTCTAGTTGAGTATAAGAGAACGAGTGCGATAAAGTATACACTTATCTCGACAAGTCCAAATCACTTAATTAACAAGAAACAATTCAAATATTTAGCAACAAGTCATGCACTTGACACTCACCAATTCAAAAGTAACTGAGTAAATAAGGCCTTTAGTTGTCCGCACTGAGATTCCCTTCAAAACCCTCTTGAGCACCTGAAGAAATAGTGACCAACCATCACTTACGTATACTCTAGACCTCTTAACATTCAAAAAAGAAAATGCACTTGCTTAAAATTTAAGACAACGACTTAAAAGAGTTTTACTCATCGAAAATCGAGATTCAAAAATGAGGATTTAAAGTCTCAAGTTCGAGTCAATTTAAAGAAGCTTTTCTCGCTAAATCATTGAAATAATGTTCAAAGAGACTCAAAATTCATTTTTTGATTCATGTCGTGGTAAGTAAATCTCAATTCCAAAAGAAAGTACCAATTTCACTTTCGGTACAAAAATCGAGAAAAAGGTAGATAGTTTCCATCTCACAAAACTTCTAATCTCATATCCGAACTTTAAAATATAAAGAGCGTTCACATTTTCAAATTAACGAAGTCAAAACTCATCCAAAACTCCCCTCATTTCATAGAAATTGTCAAAGCTAAAGGTTTCAAGTTTTGGATAGAAAAGTAGAGAAATTCCCTAAGAATCACTTGAGTTAAAACGCTCCATTCTTAAAGTTCAAACTCATGGAAATAAAAAGGTTAAGACTAGGGAGTGAAGTCTATTTCTCAAGTATAAAATGAGACACAATAACCAAGAAGTTAAACAACTCTGAAAACGCATCAAGAGAGGTTTATTCCATCGGGAATCGAGTTTCAAAAATAACGTTATTAAAATCACAAAAGAACTTGTATCATCCATGAAATCGAGTTTGAAATGAATGATCAATCTCAAAAGGAAGATGGAAGTTCTTAAAAGTTCATTTCGTAGGAAACCAGAAATTTCCAGTTTTACGCGACAACACTTGAAAATTCATATCTTGAGTTTGGTAAATCCAAAAATTGTAAACTTTACACCGTTGGAAACTAGATTCAAGTTACAAAAAATCACTGCAAGACACTTTTCTCAGACTCAAATTTGAATCATTCAAATTTTAGGTCAAATTCACTGTTCTTGATAGGATAGAGTAAAACAGGTTTGTAATTTCAGTAAAGTTTGGAAATTCGGGATAATTCGTAGGAATGGAATCAACCCTTGAAATTTATACTGCTAATAGAGTTCCAAATCTAGTTTCAAATGCAATAAATGGAACTCAATTTGGATTTTCGAACAGCAAGATACGATAGTTTTAAAAATGCTGGTTTTTGCAACCTATTCAGCAGATTTCCAGTCACCAAGTTTCGACACAGTTTTGAAATCCAGCTATAACTAACTCTACACAAGTCCAAATTAAGAATGGTTTATGGCATTAGAAACTCAATTCAAAATGCAATCATTCATCAGAAGACATCATTTTCAAACTCTTTTCAAAAGTGAGACGAAATAGAGTCACAAGATGCAGTTGTATGATTTTCTCGGGTAAACAGGTGAAGTAAATCAGTCCATTTTTCCGGTTCGCTATGGCTCACTCAAAATGAATTAGAAGAGAATTTTTATACCGTTTGAAAGCCCTTGGTGTCTAATTTCAAATGCAGCAAACGGTACTCGATTTCAAATTTTGTACAAAGATTTATATGCAGACAAAGAATTACTGGTCGGCTGACCTGGGTGGCTGTTCCAGTTTTCTTCCTTTCTTCAAAACGCAAATGAACGAAATTGAAAAATAACTATGCAAAACTAAAACAAATAAAGTGAATAAATAAATAAATAACATGAAAACGTTCAAAAGGCATGCAATTAGGCACATAAATCACATAGACACATAGGGTCAAATAAATGAGAATAAGGGATAGAGTGTACCTCCCTTGTGTCAGGACCCTAGCGACGAGAATTTACTTATTTACCCTCCAAAATAATAAAAAGGGTCAAGGCATCACTTTAATTAACAAATAATCATAAAAGATAAAATGAATTGTGAAATTGAATCAATTAAATCATATAAACAACCCACATTCAAGAAGTCAAAAGAATAAAAGACTTGATTGCAAAAATTAACAAAGCTTTGGGTGTCAAACTATAATCATCACAAAAATCTGAGGTCACAATTAAAGAAAAATAAAATTCAAGGACCTATTTGCAATTAAATTAAGGACCCAATTGAAAGAAGTTGAAAATGTCTAAGGTCACAGTATAGTCAAGGAGAAATCCAGTGACTGATTTGCAAATTTGCTTTCTGGTTTCTTAATGGATCAGGCCATTGGTCCATTTTCTAACTTCTTCTTGGGCCAAGACCACTTGGCCCGCTTAGAAGTCCAAGGGAATGACATGGGTTAACCCATTCTTTACCAACCCAAACGAATTAATTACAAGCCCAATCCTAAAACCCAACCAAACGTGTTGGACTTTATCTTCCTAAGCCCAAACCAGAAACCCAAATAAAAAAAAACTAAACCTACTCTCTCAAACCCAAGTCAAAAAATAACCTCTTAACCCAAATCATCTATTTCAGTAAAGCCCAACATGATAAAATCAACAAAAATTATTGAGCCACAATTATGTCCTAAAAACAAGAATTAATCTAGTTAAAAGACTACTCATGCATATTAAAAGATGATTAAAATCTAAAAGGGAGAAATGAACTTAACTTTTCCAATTCTTTGGGCTATATCAGAATAAAAGGGAAACTTGAGAGGTTCAAAAACAACAAAATTAAGGACCTGATTGAAGGACTTATGACAGTTTTGGAGATCGAATTATGAAATTCTAAAATTCTGGGGTTAAATTGAAATTTTTTAGAAATTGTGCTTCATGCTTCGCAGAAGCATTCTTCTTAATGCAAATGAGAGGGAGAAATTTCTGCAACTTTTGATGCTACAAAGATCCAACAAATTTACTCGGCAAAATCACCCCACCATCATCCAACACGCAAAAAGCAGAAACGGAAAAAATGGATTCTAAAATTCAGTCTGATTTCTTTTCCTCTCCGCAACTAACAATTCCTGCGGATTCTGGCTGGCTGGCCAAATTTCCTCTTAAGCGCATACAGAGAAAGGACAAAATTTCCTCTTTTTGGTTCAAAATCTCCATTCAGGCATTTCATCAAACACTACATGGGCGTAAAGGATTTCAGTAATTCTCTGCTCAAATGATGTAATTTAGCACCCAAAATTATCAGAAATCAATGAAGAATGCAGCCCAATCAGACTTTTCACACACAACAGAAAATATTCTCCACAGAAATACACAGACGTCAGACAAGGATGAAAGTTCTACTAAAATGAGGAAGAAAGGAACGATCAGGTCACTGTCTCTCATTTTCACCCATTCGTCAGCAAAATTAAAGAGGTGAAGGAAGAAATAGAACCTTACCAAGCCTTTGCGGTGAGGATTTGCAAGTGGTGGGGTGGATTCTGGTGACAGCGGCGGCAAACTGTCGAGTATTCGTTCTGCGTTCTTCTCAGTCCGAAGGAGACAGAGAACGGCCGGAGACTTTCCCTTGCTGGTCAGTGGGGTATTCGAGTTGTGACTTGGCTATGGAAGCGCTGATGGCAGACGGCTTGGTGAAGGTGGCAGTAGAAACCCCTGCTGCTTCGACGGCTACGATGGCAATGACGGACAGCAGCAGCGGCGGGCGCGGATTGGTGGTGGCTTGGGCATATAGCGTGAGGAAAAGTCTGGGCAGGCGGCAGAGGGAGTTGAGATTGTGGCTGTGGTGGTTGGGAATTTTTCCCCCTCTCACGATCATTGAAGCGGAAGCCCCCCTCCTTTTTTTAGATTTTTCCTCTCTGTTTTTCTTAGCTCTTCTGCAGCTTGCTTTTTCTTTTTCTTGTTCTTGCTGCACGACTCTCCATTTCCCTCTCTGGTTCCTTTTAGCCGTCCCCCATTAAGTTTCTTTTCTTGCCCTATTTTCGGCTCCCTGTTTTTCTTTCCCTTGCTTCCACGAAAAACCCCCCAGTTTTTCTTCCGCCCGACTGCCGCCCCTTTTTTGGATTTTCTTGCTCTCTGTTTCTTTCTCTCTCGCCGCAGCCTCCTCTGTTTCCTTTCCCTCTGTTTTTCTTAATCACCGAAAGCCTTCAAAAGTTCCAGGTCTTTCCCGTAGCTCTTTGTTTTTCTGTTGCCGAAGCCTTCCCCTCTAATCTTTCTTTGCTTCTGTTTTTAGCCTCCGATGAAGCACTCCCTTTTTTCTTTCAACCCAGGCCCCCCTTTTGCTCCCTTTCTTTTCCTCTGTTTTTCCTCTCCGCCGCCAACTTCCAATTTTCCAGATTTCTTCTTGTTCTTGTTTCTATTTTGCAGCTCCCCTTTTTTGCTCTTGTCCGCCGTCCCTTTTCCTTATTCTCTCTTTTCTTTTCCTCTGCTGCTAACAGCTTTCCTTATCCCCTCACCGCCGCCTCTCTTTTCCTTTTTCCCCTTTGCTCTCTATTCCCTTTTCTTTTGTTCCCCCTTCTGGCTTGCGGCTGTTTTGCTTTTTAAAGGCACCTCACAAGACTAGACCTAATATGGAAGGCCAAGATTTCAAACCCCAAAGTAGGCTTATGTGTCTTATTCTTGTCCCTCTGATTGACTTTTCTTTTTTTTTTCTTTTTCCCTTCTTACCCTTTTTTCAAAAATTTAGTGCAAAGAACTCTTAATTCAATTAAAGTAAGACAAGAGACACGAACCAAAACAAAAATAAAATCAAATAAAATAAAGACTTAAAATCGAAACAAATAAAATAAAAATTAATTTAATTAAATGATTAAAGTTTGAAATCAAAATTTGGTGTCTACAAAGAATATGCAGAAAAAATTGAGTTGCTACACAAGAATGTGGAACTGGAGAAGAAATACAAAGGAAATTCTCAAGTTGGTCAGGTCATGACTTTTCGTGTGACTTGTGAATACTGTGGCAAGTTTAATCACATTGAAACTGAGTGCCGGAGAAAGCGAGGAAAATGTCTGATCTGTGGTAGTACCAAACATCAAGTTTCAAGTTGCCCTAGTGCCTCTAAGAAAAGGAGGAAATACTCAGCAGCCTGCTAGATCCGCTACAAATCAGTCGAGTGTTAGAAGGGGTGATTAATGCTAATAGCCGTGAGGGGGATCCAAATAGTGGAAGCTTTACGAGTAAGGATGGATCTGACTCCACTTGAGGGATAGGAGTTGTAATATTACCCTAGTTTAGACTGGTACTTTTAGAGGTTGTAATCTTTTGTATAGGGGATAAAGTTCTTTTGGTGTTTTGTACATTTGTGACTTAGTACGTTTTCCTATGATTTTGTTTGTCTCCCCTTTCTTTCGAAATGATTTGACGAAGTTATCCTCACTTCGTGTAACTATTATGATCTTTTATGACACATAAAAATTTACTTTGCTTTAATTGATTTTATGGCTTATATGTATATTTAATTTATTGTTCCACACCTTTAGACCTGTAATAAGATCATGAACGGTACTTGAGAATAGTTACAAACCCTGAGAGAGCGCCAACTTTTTTCTAAGTTCAATAAATGTGAGTTTCGGTTGAAAGAAATAGCCTTTCTAGGTCATATAACCTCTAGGGAAGGAATTACTATAGACCCAACCAACGTGGAAGCTATTTCTAAGTGGAAGCGATCAGAAAACCCTACCGAAATTCGGAGTTTCTTAAGGTTAGCCGGATATTATCGTCGGTTTATCAAGGACTTTTCTAAAACTGCAAAACCCTTAAACCGAGTTGACTAAGAAGCATGGCAAGTTTATATGGGATTCTAAATGCGAGGAAGGGTTTCAAAAGTTGAAAAGTGTTTGACTGCGGCACCGTATTAGCATTGCCAAGCGAAGGAGATGGTTTTGTGGTTTATACAGATACTTCAAAGGATGGTAGGATGTGTATTAATGCAAAATGAAAAAAAAAATGATTGTGTATGCCCCCCGTAAGTTGAAACCTCATGAGTAGAATTATCCGACCCATAATTTGGGGTTAGTGGCAGTAGTGTTTGTCTTGAAAAGTGGAGATATTATTTATATGGAACGACTTTCGAGATTTTCACTGATCCCAAGAGTCTTAAGTATTTATTTTCCCCGAAAGAGTGGAATTTGAGGCAATGTGGATGAGTGAAAATTGTTGGCTGATTTGATAGGCCTAACAATTAAGGGGTATAATATTACCCTAAATATGGATTGGTTAGCTCGCCACCATGTTCAGTTAAATTGTAAGATGAAAGCGGTAGAGTTGTGATTCTAAGGGTAGCACCTATCTTTAAGACGCCGTTTAGAATAGCTCCAGCCGAATTGAAAGAACTGGGGGATAAGTAAATTCCTTTGGTAAAAGTTCTATAGAGCAATCACGGAATGAGGGAAGCAATTTGGGAAGTAGAAGAGAAGATCCGGAAGAAATATCTAGATTTGTTTCTGAATCAAAGTATGAATTTCGAGAATGAAATTCTTTTAAGGGGGGAGGGATGTGAGGACCCAAAATTTTCTTGCTTTTATTTTATTTTACTGGCTTATTTAATTATTTATTTATCCGTTTTCTCCGAATAATTTATTTTAACCACATTAATTTTATTTTCACAGAACAATGTCTCATTTATATTTTTAAAACGTTCCGTTAGCAAATTTAATTTTTATGTTGCTCGTCCAGTAAGTAATAGCAAATGCACGTTTTTTGAGGTGATATTCGATCCGAGAGTGCAATGATTTTGGAGAATTAATTTTAAACTAGTAAGTATGAGTATTTGTAGTGTTAGAGGAACCACCTTGGAGGATTAGTATTTAAATGTAGCAAACAAGAAGGAATTGTTAGTGCATGACACTATTAGAGCTACTATTCAAAGTTGACTTTTACCCTCTAAAAGCTTCCTTTCACCTCACTTTCCCATAACATTTCAAAGCACACTTTCTCTCCTTTTTCTCCTCTCCATGGCCGGCCCTCTCTAGCTCAAGAAGAAGGGAGAAAAGCTCCAATTTTTCTTGACCAATCTTGCTCCAAGATCCATACGAAATCCTCCAAACCTTTAGTAGTTGATCCAACTTGAAGGAAGCTTCCATCTTGTGGTGAATTCTTGGTGGTTAGTGGTGCATAACTTGGCTCTTCCTAGGGTTCAAGAACTTGAAGAGGTAACAAGTTCATCCTTCTTTAATCTTTCAAATTTTACCAAGAGTAGAGGTTGTATTTTATGGGTTTGAAACCCTAATCAAGAAGTTAGGCTAGAGGACTTGAGGAACTTTTATTTCTTACTTTATATCCTAGGCTAGTGGTCTTGAGGTGGTCTTTTAGGTAGCTGACTTGAAGCCTCTTGCTTGATTGTTGTTGTTTTTGTGATGAGTGACTTGATATTGGCTTGGTAAGTGGAGAGAAAATTGGAAGAAACCATGGGAAGTGCTAGCCGAAAATTTGCCGCCTTGTTACCTTGCTTGGATTTTGAATTTTTGTTGCTTATATGGCTGCTAAAATGCTTGTTATATGTTGTATTATATGTATGGAAATTTTCTTTGAAAAATCATTTCAATTGGTTACATAAAACTTGCGTTTTAAAGAAAGGAAGAAAACTGGAACAGCCACCTAGGTCAGCCGACCAGTAATTCTTTGTCTGCATATAAATCTTTGTACAAAAGTTGAAATCGAGTACCGTTTGCTGCATTTGAAATTAGACACCAAGGGCTTTCAAACGGTATAAAAATTCTATTCTAATTCGTTTTGAATGAGCCATAGCGAACCGGAAAAATGGACTGATTTACTTCACCTGTTTACCCGAGAAAATCATACAGCTGCATCTTGTGACTCTATTTCGTCTCACTTTTGAAAAGAGTTTGAAAATGATGTCTTCTGATGAATGATTGCATTTTGAATTGAGTTTCTAATGCCATAAACCATTCTTAATTTGGACTTGTGTAGAGTTAGTTATAGCTGGATTTCAAAACTGTGTCGAAACTTGGTGACTGGAAATCTGCTGAATAGGTTGCAAAAACCAGCATTTTTAAAACTATCGTATCTTGCTGTTCGAAAATCCAAATTGAGTTCCATTTATTGCATTTGAAACTAGATTTGGAACTCTATTAGCAGTATAAATTTCAAGGGTTGATTCCATTCCTACGAATTATCCCGAATTTCCAAACTTTACTGAAATTACAAACCTGTTTTACTCTATCCTATCAAGAACAGTGAATTTGACCTAAAATTTGAATGATTCAAATTTGAGTCTGAGAAAAGTGTCTTCCAGTGATTTTTTGTAACTTGAATCTATTTTCCAACGGTGTAAAGTTTACAATTTTTGGATTTACCAAACTCAAGATATGAATTTTCAAGTGTTGTCGCGTAAAACTGGAAATTTCTGGTTTCCTACGAAATGAACTTTTAAGAACTTCCATCTTCCTTTTGAGATTGATCATTCATTTCAAACTCGATTTCATGGATGATACAAGTTCTTTTGTGATTTTAATAACGTTATTTTTGAAACTCGATTCCCGATGGAATAAACCTCTCTTGATGCGTTTTCAGAGTTGTTTAACTTCTTGGTTATTGTGTCTCATTTTATACTTGAGAAATAGACTTCACTCCCTAGTCTTAACCTTTTGATTTCCATGAGTTTGAACTTTAAGAATGGAGCGTTTTAACTCAAGTGATTCTTAGGGAATTTCTCTAGTTTTCTATCCAAAACTTGAAACCTTTAGCTTTGACAATTTCTATGAAATGAGGGGAGTTTTGGATGAGTTTTGACTTCGTTAATTTGAAAATGTGAACGCTCTTTATATTTTAAAGTTCGGATATGAGATTAGAAGTTTTGTGAGATGGAAACTATCTACCTTTTTCTCGATTTTTGTACCGAAAGTGAAATTGGTACTTTCTTTTGGAATTGAGATTTACTTACCACGACATGAATCAAAAAATGAATTTTGAGTCTCTTTGAACATTATTTCAATGATTTAGCGAGAAAAGCTTCTTTAAATTGACTCGAACTTGAGACTTTAAATCCTCATTTTTGAATCTCGATTTTCGATGAGTAAAACTCTTTTAAGTCGTTGTCTTAAATTTTAAGCAAGTGCATTTTCTTTTTTGAATGTTAAGAGGTCTAGAGTATACGTAAGTGATGGTTGGTCACTATTTCTTCAGGTGCTCAAGAGGGTTTTGAAGGGAATCTCAGTGCGGACAACTAAAGGCCTTATTTACTCAGTTACTTTTGAATTGGTGAGTGTCAAGTGCATGACTTGTTGCTAAATATTTGAATTGTTTCTTGTTAATTAAGTGATTTGGACTTGTCGAGATAAGTGTATACTTTATCGCACTCGTTCTCTTATACTCAACTAGACCATTGACTTGTGTGAACGTGACTTGATAATTGAATTGCGTGAACTTGGCAAAATGTATTTGTATATCTGGGGACGCCCAAAACTCATTGGCTAACCTTGCGACTCGAGCCGGCATGGGTTTGGTCGAGAAGTTTGGTGAACCATGAGAAAATCATAAAACTTGATCTTTTGAGGTCTTGTTTGGCATACTCGAGTAGTATTGCCCTTCCAGTGAGTGTTTGGTTACAGATCCGAGAGGGTGAAATGAGGGATGGAGGAAGTAAGCGGGGTTTCTATGGACTTGCTACCTACCCGGTTGACGGAATGTCATCACGTGGAGGTATTGGATCAAGTCTTGGCAAAGCAATGGAAATTTAGCTCCTGAGAGCCCCCGTGTCCTTATTGATTGTGCTTTACTGTTATTTGTGGATTACATGAACTTTTTAACTATATTTCTTGTACCAGTGTTATTATTACTTGAACTTATTTGGTTGCATGCTTTTCTTGGCCTCACTGAGAGTTAGCTCACCCCCGTAGTTTGTTTTTCTTAACAGGAGCTCGGAATGGAAAGATTTTTGGAGCAGCTGACTTGATTACTTTTGGTTAGAATTTGGATGTAAATAGTTTAGTCAACTTTGGAAGGTTGTATTTTGGGAAAATTTGATGTATGTTTTAGAAACTTTGTGATATAAGACTTGAATGATTATATAAGGAAGCGACTTTTCTTTATACTGACTTTTGTTTATTGGTTGATTACCTTTTAGTTTAAATTTGACTCGTATTGACCCCTGGCGAGAATTAGGCAGGCGGCCCGCCAAAACCCTAGGGTTCGCCCTAAGGAGAAGTGAGGTCATCACACTTCTCCTAATAACACTAAGTACCCTTGAGATTTCTTAAATCTCACTTATCCTCCTACCAACTTCACAAGGTTAGATGTCCCTTTCAAGGGCCATATATTGATGGCATTACCCTTGTATTCTTCATTATTGTTTAACTAAAAAATTCCAAACAAAAGAGAATTTTTAGTCCAAATAATATAAATTGAAATAACCAAATGACCGCCTAATATTAGTCCATATTTCTCTATATCCAATTAGTGGTGGGCCACAAAAGAGGTGTTTAAGTTAAATTTAGTAACATCAACTGTTTAAAAAGGATTTTGATAAGTAATTTACATCTTATAAAATTTTACAGGATGGATTTAAGGAAGTCAAGCAAGGTTTAAATACATGATTTAAGTGATGTTTTTAGGAAGCATGTTCGACCACTTCATTTAATTCAAGTTGTACTTAGAATTAAAATAATCTTTTTTATATATGTGGTTTGCATGTAAAGCCTACATATAGAAAAATTTTAGAAATAAGCCAATATTGAAAAGATTAATCAAACAATAATCTCATGGTCAAATATCAAAAAATTGCGCATGCTATTTTTCTGTGAAAACAATATATGCAATTTCTAGATATTTTCAGCATTACCTTTTAGCTATATTTTAATTTTTATTATTGATGCAACTCTTTATTTTCGTTCTCTCCCACGTAAACACAGAAAGATACACATAGAAGATGGTACATAGAGTATATTATGCATTACATCTTGTGATTCTTCAATCAGGTTTTGGTCAAATAGTTAAAATTGAGATAAAAAAATTAGAGTTCTTGGCGGCAAATTTTCCTTTATCATCCCCATTTCTCAAATCTCATCCTTCTCTACTTTAAAAATAATTCTAGGTATAGTTCGAATAGTACATTTCAGTGATCCATGAATCTTAGCATGTTCGTCCGCATTAAAAATTAATTACCTATGATTGGTTTCTTGGTGTAACAAACATTGTCAAAACTCAAAAGGACAAAGGAGACATATTTTAATAATACCTATGGCTGTTTCATTGATTTGTGTGGGAGAGTATACTGTTATATATTCTAGCTTAGAGGAAACCATTCTTATCAGCCATTAAAGAATCCACAAGAGCCCTTATTATTTAGTCGATGTTTAAAAGTACCTAAAATTAACCCACGATACGATTTCAATACTGTCCTGATTTCGTGTTCCTTTTCATGGAGGTTAAATATTGCAAGTTGCTGAGAATCTAACACAGGTTTATTGCTTTCACAAGGCAGCTCGTTTACATATTAGGTTTCCAATGTTGCCTCACATCATAATGATATATAGAAATCGTGATTATTAAATTCTAGAATGAAAATTGTAGTCAAGTTTGTACTAGCTCATAAAAATGTTACACACATTTGAGCAAAAGACTGATTTAATCGAAAATATGTTGTGATGTATTTCAAAAAGTGGCAATTTTATTAATCGATACTAACATGCAGCTATGAATATATATGAAGGCAAATAGTTGACTTTTGGCCTACTATATTGGATTACAATGCTAATTTTATCTTTATCATACAACTAATTCTATTCCAATTATATAGGAATATAAAACTAATTTTATCCTAATCATATAGGAATACAACAAAAATTAGATAGCAAAACTATAGGAGAGAAAATAGGAATGATAAGAGAGAAAATAAGGGTTATATATGCTAACAGCTCCAATTTTTAAAACCTAATACCTGCAGATCATTTATTGAGTATAGGATATATTAGATATTGATCTCATAGTAAAGATTGTCAAGTATCAGTGATTTTTGAACTTCTCTATTATTTAAATTATCACAAATAAAACAAGCAAATCTGTACTACATGCATGCAATAAAAGTATAAAACATGACAATAAGATGTGCCTTGGTTATGGAATTCCTACCTCCTTTTATAGTTGAAATTACCGGTTAAATGAGTTGTATTATCTTGGTTAGTTATGGCATATATAATTTCCAACTATATGTGATATCCTCTTCGTAGGTATACCAACAATATTTATAACTATTCCATAGCTTCTAACGTAATGATGAAAATAGCCGTAGATTCATTAAATTTTATAAAATTACATGGTGTAATTCATATGAATATATATGGAACAAATCACCAAGGACACAAAGGTTCAATCCTATGTTTGTGAGTTAATACCCTAGATTTAAAACTTTCATAAACTAGTGTTAGATCATAATTTTCATTGGTGATACAACACCTATAGATAATATAATTAATGATTAGATAACCACGATTGGAATAGCAACAGTGTTAAACAACTTGCTCAAGAAATAACTCAAATAACCATGAAAACATCATATGACAATCATAGAAGTTAGTCCACACCCTAGGTTGGCAATCTAGCAAAACATAAAGAAAGAGAAACACAATCCAAACTTGTATTATTATTAAATATGGAATCCAATACAAGAAATGAAGTGCTAATAAAGAAGAAACCCTTGTCACTTGAGCCTCCAACTCTCCGTCTTTGATCTCCAATCTTCATCCAAGTCTAGTTAAATACAAGATTGGAATAAACCTAACTATCCTCCATTAACCTATTGAACTAGAAAGATCTAATTGAAACTCCACATTTTTATTAGTGTTTCTAACCTCCCAAGTCCTTCCTCTTGGCTACACAAATGTTCTAGAGGACCTATTTATAAAGTGGCTATAAAATGGTGAGAAAAAGAGAGAAAAAAAACCATGTAAAACTCTAGTTACTACTCACACTGCCATAGGATCCATGATTGGATCCGCCCGTGGATCTATCTTGAAGGTCCCTGAATCCACTATTTTTCTCTTCCTCAGTATCAAGCTTTAGTTGACAGTGAATGATTTTTTTTGGCACCGGATCGTGCTCAGGGAGGCTGAATTAGCCTTTCCATAAAACATGAAATTGTAGTCCCTTGAGTTGCTTTCCAATGATATAAGAATCAAGTCAATTAGATATCTAGATGTTGAGATATGTCCAAAATACTTCACACTGGTCAATAGACTTTTCTGAATTTTAGCAACAAAAGTATACTTTGGTATTTCAACTTTTTGACTATCAAAACATGTGAATTGAAATTCGATGTATTCATAAGAAACTCTTAGCTTAAAATTCTTCAAGAATCATCTCAATCCATTGTGTGTAGCTCAAGTAATAGCCAAAAAATCAAAATGTGTCAGAGCTACCAATACTATTCATTATTGAACTTGATTGCATTTTCTTTGATATTTTACACTTCATGTTTACTTGAAGTGAACTCTAAATTATCAAGAATCATTCAAGTATCTTCTCATTTTACTCCAATTGATGATTGAGTCGTCAAAATCTACAAAAACATGAAGTTTTAATAACTTAGCTCTATAAAAATCCAATTTTTCTCACTTTAACCATAAAATATAATATACAACTAAAACCTTAGTTATTTGATCCAAAATTAAATAAAAACATGCCAAAATAAATATAAATAACCACACAAAATAAGCACTTGTCACTGATCCTCTGAACGGATGAAATGGGTATAAAGCTCATTGGACTAAATTGACTCATGAATAAACTAACAATCCATCTTAATATGTTTGATATGCTCTTGGAAAACAAGATTGTAAATGATGTGAAGTGCAGCTTGATTTTCACAAAGAGATGCATCGATTGCAGATAAGAAATGGTGATATCAAGTAATAAAGCACATAATCATAATAGTTTATTAGTGGTGCCAGCCATGGCATGATATTTTGCTTCAGTAGATAAGTGGCTCACAGTTGGATGTTTCTTGATACACTATGAGATAGGTGCATCCCCATGGAAAATGTAATTACTTATGATGGAATGTCATGTCATAGGATAAGCACCCTAATCAGCATCATAATAACCTCTGATAAGTGTGTATTTTTTGTTTTGTAAGTGTGTTTTATTATTTTTTTTGGTATATTTTATTCATTTTTATGGCTAATTAGCTAGGTTTCTAGTGAATTATGCATTTTATAGTTGAAAGTGTAAAAATTGCATTTCTATGTGTTCAAATGATGAAAACTTTATATTGTTGTAGGTTTTAATGATTCAAACATCAAATGGAGTGAATTGAGAAAATATTTGGATGATTGTTGATAATTTAAAGTGATTTAAAGAGAATATGTAGTGAAAAATATTCAAAAGATGAAAAACAATCAAGTAGAAAAGAAGAAATGCTTGACAGCTTTGAAATAAATTGATATTTTGGCTATATTTTGAGCTACAAGTATTGGATTGAGGTGATCCTTGAACTATTTTGAAACTAAGACATATCTCTACATTTATATGAGATATTGAAATCTAGTTCATGAACTTTTCTTATTCAAAAGTCAAAAAAACAATTGGCCATTTTTGCTATCAAAAGTTGAAATAGGGTTTTAACCAGGTTATTTTGGTAATTTCTCAGTCTACAGAGCTTCAAATTAGATGATTCTTGATGTATTGAAAATCTAACTCAAGAAGTGAAACTTTCATGTTTTGTACAAGACCCAATTCAGCTTCCATCATCAAGAAATAGAGCAAAGCTGAAGACCGATCAAAAAAGTGCAAACATGCTGGAGAGGCAATACGTGGATGCAACACATGATCTTACACCTGCGTATTCACCTCGCGTATTCTTAAGAAAGTTGTTCAACTTGCATAGCCACTTCCTCTGATTTTTTACAACTTTTTATAGCTCAATTCCAGCAAGAATTTCGGCTGAAGCTGTAAAGAAAAGCATGGAGACTTGTAGAAGAATATTTCGGGAATCTCAAGAATATTCTACATCAACTTTAACAACTTATTTAGAGCTTTAATTCTCTAAAAATAGGGCCTTTGTTGAGCTTTTTATATAACTTTTGAACCTAGAGAAACTACACAAAAATGTAGTCTTTCACTAGAATTTCCTTAATTCATTAGTTAGGGTAGATTAGTATAGTTTATTTTATCCAAGTCTTGCATGTAACTAAGTATAGATAAAGTTGAGGATAAAGATGCAGGTTTGGTGATAAGTGTGTATTTTGTGTGATTTAAATGTATTTTATTATTTTGTTTTTGTGTGTTTTATTTATTTTTATAACTAATTAACTAGGTTTCTAGTAAAGTATATGTTTAAGTGTCAAAAATTGCATTTCTATGGATTAAAATAGTGAAAACTTCATGTTTTTGTAGTGAGAAGATAATTGGATGATTTTGGATGATTTGAAAGGTTTTTAAGAGAATATGAAGTGCAAAAAAGGAAATGCAATCAAGCTCTAAAGAAAGGGAGTTTTCCAGCTTTGACACCCGTTGGTGTTTCAGCTATATCTTGAGTTACAAGTATTGAATTAAGCAGATTCTTGAATGATTTTGAAGCTAACATATATATCTACATTTCTTGTGAAGATATCAAAATCCATTTCAGGAGTTTTCATAGTCAAAATGTCAAAATATAGTTGGTCATTTTTGTAGTCGAAAGCTGAAACAGTGGGTTGTCCAATCAAGGGTATTTTGGTCATTTCTCAGTCTACAGAGCTCTAAATTGGATAATTTTTGAAGCATTGGGAATCAAGCTCAAAGGGCTACAATTTTGTGTTCTGTAAAGAGCTAGTTCAGCCTCCAATCATCAGGAAAATAACAATTGAATTTGGTGTAAAAACAAAGCAAAGTTGAAGACGGACCAAA
Source organism: Coffea eugenioides (assembly GCF_003713205.1). NCBI lineage: Eukaryota > Viridiplantae > Streptophyta > Magnoliopsida > Gentianales > Rubiaceae > Coffea > Coffea eugenioides. Next base: position 46,982,175 of record NC_040040.1, read on the forward strand.
ATTGATAAAACCTGCAAAAGAAGAAAACGTGGGGACAATACGTGACCTCTGTAGACACCAAATTTCTGTCAATTTTTAATATTTTCTATTTAATGAATTATTTATTTTCTAGCATTTTAATGTGCATTTTTCTCATTTTTGCAGGTTTGTTTAAAAAAAAAAACAACAACAAAAATAAAATCAAAAATAAAAAAAAAATCATCAAGTCAAAATCAAATTATTACTAAACTTACACATTTTCAACATTTTCCCCACAAAATACACTTAACCCATTCCTACACTCAATTTTCTTGTCATTTGGTAAAAAAATAATCATTTTGACCAAACACACACACAAGCTCCTCTTTTTCTCTTCCAATATTGACTCTCGGGCCTTTTTCAGACAGGACAAGCAAAAAAAAAAACATGCTAGCTCCCAGACAACTCTCGGCTCTCGGCTCTCTCTCAAGAGACCACACACAAAACACTCCACTCTTCCTCCCTCTCAATATACATCTCTCGGCCCTTTCTTTGACTCCCACCAGAGAACACACAAGAACAAAGCTCCCCATTTTGGCCTTCCTTAAGCTCTCAACGGACAGAAAAGGATAGACGAAAGAAACTTTGGGAGCCAAGGAGATCCGCTCAAGGTGTGGAAATTGTATCAAACATTTTGGTCAAGGAACTACCACCTACATTGAGGTATTTTCTAGTTTTCTTTCTACCATATTACAATCCATGTTTCAATGTCTAATTTCTCTTGCTTTTGCTGTTTTTTTTTATTATTGCTGTGGTTGTACATTAATTTCTCTTGTTTGCTGGTTTTTATTGTTGTTGTTGCATTGCTGAAATTTGGGAAATGGCATGAACCGGATGAAGGAAAAGGAAATGTTTCTCATGCATGCATATTAACCATTTGAAAAAATGCCAAAATGACAAACGAATTAAAAAGCTTAACATTGTACATGTTTTCTTGTCAAATAGGTGACCGTTTGCTAGTGTAAGTCTGAAAAGGTGTGGTTATTCAAAAAAATTTTGGAGTTTTGAGTGTTAAAAGTTTTGAAGGATTTTTGTTATTTTTTGGACTGTTTTGGTTTAATTTTGTCATATCTGTTGTTACTTTCATTGATTTTAGTTGATAGTTAGGTTGTAAAAATCACAAGGAGTGTTGTATATAATTTTTATAATTTTTAATGAAAGATTTGAGTGTTTAAAAATAAAAACTGGTCTGTCTTTTGCTATTTTGGCCACTTTTGGGTCATCTTTTGTAAAAACTAACTCCGGAAATGGAATCAACGCGAAAATTGGAGTGGAGAGGTGTATTTTGGGAAATTTTGGCCATCGGAGAGGTCGCCGGAGACCGGCGGTGGCGCCGCCGGCAACCGCCATGGCCGCCAGCTGAAGCGTCTTCAGCTGGCCGAAAAAGAAGGGAAGGAAACGGCTGAAAGTGGAGGAAGAAGAAAGAAAGAAAAGAGAAGAAGAAAAAGAAAAGAAAGGAAAGAAAAGAAAAAGGAAAGTGGTTTGGGCTAATTTTATTTTTTTAGTGGGCTTGTTCTTATTTTCGGTTGGGCTAGATGGTCAGACCCATGCTTTATTTTTGGTTGGGTTTGAGTGATAGAAGACGGGCTGGCTTGTGTGTTTTGGCTTGGGCTTTCAGCTGGGCTTAGGTAGTGTTCGGCCCAAAGAAATAAAATGATGGCATGCATGGTGGCCCATTTCATAAGGATATCAGAAACCGAAATTTGTGCTTTAGTCCCTGATCTTTGGAGTAGTTTCATTGCGGCCCAGAACATTTTAAATTCCTTTCACGTAGTTCCTTATAGTAATTTCACTTTGGTCCCTGAATTTTATCTTTTATTTAATTTTGACCTCTAAACTTTGGAAAAATATAATTTTTGTCCCTAAAATTTTTTTCAATTTTTGCAATTCAGTCCCTAATGAATTTTGACTCTCTTTATTATGATTGTTTCTTTTCTTTAATAGCTAATTATACTACTTTTGAATATACTTAACTTGGAATTTTTAGATTTGCTTAAATTTCTTTATGTCTGACATATTAGTGTGAATTTAGTACTTGTATTATTATTTTCTTTTTCAATTAAATTGGTGCCATGATCCTTTTGTTCATTGTGAGTATAAATAGGACAATTTGACTCCATTTAGTCACCACTTCAAACGGGAGGTACCCCTATTTTTATTATTTCAATATCAATTACGTGCTCTTATGTGCTCCTATGTGTTCCTATGTGTTTATATATTTTTACATGCTTTATTTATTGGATTTAAATGTTCATTTAAATTTTCTTATATTGTATTTGTTTAGTTAATTTTTATAATTATTCGAGAGGCATTTAAATACCTCAAAAAAATGTAATAGATAGGATAACTAATTTTATTTTATTTTCTTTTCCCATTTTAGATTGTAGTTAGATTCCCCGATGTAATAGATAGGTTGTGTGTTTATGTGGCTTATGTGTTATATGTTTTATCCGCTTTTCTTAGGATTTTGGCATCTAGATATTATGTTTACGTGTTATGTGCTACGTGCTCTTATGTGTTTATTTGTTTTAATTTATACTTTATTTGTTTCACTATGAATTGTTAATGCATGACGTCACCACACTAGTCCAACGCTAGTTGTGACTTCTCCCTCCGCTTACTTGCTAGTCCAACGCTAGTAAGGATTTTTAGAAATGGGCTAGTCCAACGCTAGACCCTTTAGGTCGTCTTGCGCTAGATTCATCTTTGTGTGCTATTCACTACATTTTCATGCATATTTTCATTTTTAGGATCTTTTCACATTTGCATGATATTCCCTATTATATTATCCCCTACCCTCTATAGGTGCTAATCATGTCATTTAGAATTACATCTCATTTAAGCTAGTTCATTTGCTTGTTCATGTTAGGATAATTATTTTTCAAACATGGGAAATGGGTGATTATAACTTTTTAGTTTAAATACCCCATTAATCCCTGTATAAGAAAATTATGTCACGAGTTTTTGCCTCCCGTACCTTTTATGTTGCATCCCCTTTTCTTTGATCACTTATACCTATGTATATAATTTAATTTTCTTTTCTTCTCTTTTAATTTCATCATTTGCATCCTCGTGACACCTTCGAGGAATCATTTTGGCCTTCGCAATAAATGCGATTGGTTCAATTAAACTCTTGAATGAACATTTTGTCCCTTTCGATATTTTATAAATTTAGATTTGCATCCATGTAGGAAACATCCAAATATGATAAAATTAAGGGTTAGATTAGGAAAATTTTGACTAAATCTCGCAACTAGCTTAGACTAGGTTGAAAGGGTGCCTTAAGTTGAGTTAATTGAACCTTTGCCTTCCCTTTCTTCAACCGTGATTCCCGAACCCATTTTCTCTTGTTTTCAAAGACCTGGAGTTGTCAAAAAGGGTTTTGATTTATTTTATTTTTTGTCAAAAATATTTTTTGGGTGACTTGGTACACCAAAACTCCATACTAAGTGGCGACTCCTATTTTTTCTAAAAAGCCCTTTTAGACTAAATTTTTTGGACCCAAATTGTCGCATTTTTTAAAGTCCCATTCTAGATTCTTTTTCACTTATTTTTAAATAAAGTCACATCTTTTTATAAACACTTTCTTTTTTCATCGCGAAAAGTGGGGCGCGACAACCTCACCCCGCATTTTCGGAGGTCACATTTTCTTTCAGTTGCAGCTGCAACTTGCTCATCAACTTGTGCTCTATCCACATAAATTTTTTGACCTATTTTTTTGCAAGCATTTCGGATGGATATGAGCAAGCAAGCATAAAAACATGTAGAAGCAACTTTTTGGAGGTTGAAGAGCCAAATTTGTTAACTAGAAACAACTCATTTATGGCTTGAATTCCTCTATAAATAGGGCCTTTGGAGGACATTTTTCATAACTTTTGGAAAGCTAGAGACACTACCAAAAATGTAGTTTTTATTAGTTTATTAGTTTAGGTAGGTTAGTATAGTTTTATTTTATTTTGTATTATGCTAAATAAGGATGATGATTGAGGTTTGAAGATGGAGAAGATGTTGCTCATATATGACAAGAGGTTCTATCGCTTCAACCCTTTAACTCTTGTATTTGAATCTTATGTTTAGTTATAATACAAGTATGGTCTTTTCTTTCATGTTTTCCTAAAGTTTTTACCTAGAGTTATGGATAAACTTTCCATATCTTGTTAGTGAAATTTATTTGATTATTTAATGATATTATTTTGAATAAGTTATTTAGCACTTTTGAATATCTAATCATGATTAACTGGCTATTAATTGTGATAATCTTAAGGTGTTAAGTTTACAATGAGAATTGAGATTTAACACTAGTTCAACAAAATGCTAAACTTAGGGAGTTCACTCACGAGAATAGAGGAGCCCCTTTGTGGCTTTAGTTACTTCTTTCTTGTAATTTCATAGAAAAAATAAGTTTGTAACTAATTTCATAACCACGAGAGTAGTTATGACTTAGTTACAAGTATAGTTGATTTACTACGGGAGTAGGTTTCACATATATTAAGAAATTACACCATAACTAGCCAAGATAATACCATTTATTTAACAAATAATTTCACTTGTAAGAGTAGTTAGGAATTCCATACCTGTAGAAGTTTTCTATTATTATTTGCATTAATTTTATCTCATATTTATAGTGTAGGTTTAATTTCTTGCACTTGTGGTAGTCTAAATAATAAAAGAGTTAAAAAATCATCGGGTAATTGACAATCTTTCTTGTGGGTTCAATTCTTAATACCCTATACTCAATCTCGACCTGTATACTTACAAAAAATCACGTGTGGGGTATTTAGAATTTTATAAATATAAAACTTGATTGTGGAATGAGTTTAATATTATATACATACCTCGAGCTAGTCATTTGGAACTCATGTGACAAGGATGACATTTCTCCTATCACTTTATTTTTTGTATTGATTCTAATGTTTGGTTATAATATAAGTTTGGATCTTATTTTCATATTTTGCTAGTTTTTATACCTAAGGTGTGGATGAACTTTTATTTTATTTTATTTTATTTTTTTGGCTAACCCCGTTCACTGGAAGGGACGCCGCCCCCTCTTTTATTCATAAACATCAAATACAAAGAAAGCCAATTACAATGTTGCTTGCGTTAGGTGGTTCGCACTCTCCTAACAGAAGGAGTTCTTATGCTATCTAGACTAATCCTTCCTCGAGCTAGCCTCGGCCATTCATTCCAATGCTCATAGAGCTTAATAGCATGGTGGGGGTGTGCCACCCCAACATTAGCCAAAGTATCTGCCACCTAATTCGCCTCTCTGAAACAATGGAAAAGCCTAGGCGGATCTCCTGCCAGCTTCCATATTTGCCGGACCTCCAAGCAGATTTGCCACGGACAGTGAAGTCGGCGTTGAAGAATCCCCACCAACACCAGAGAATCCAGTCGAATGCTAACATTCGTGAACCCCTTTTCAACACATATCTGAAGCCCCGTTAGAAGGGCCAGCGTTTCTGCCTGGAGGCTAGATGTTACTCCCAAAGAAGCCGAACTTTTATGATTGTTATGCAATCATTTCATAGTTATTTGAGTTATATTTTTGACAAGTTATTTAGTACTTTTACTTTCTAATCATGATGAACTGGCCATTAATTGTGATAATTTTGAGGTGTTAAGTTTGCAATGAGAATTAAGATTTAACACTAATTCAAAGAAGTGCTAAATCTAGATGGTAGCATCATAACAGTAGAGATACACCTTGGTGGTTTTGGTGGCTTGTTCCATGTAGTTTTATAGAAAAAATGAGTTTGTAGTTAATTTCATATCCATGAAAGTAGGTATGGTTTAGGTACAAGTATAGTTGATTCACTCTGAAAGTAGGTTTCATATACATTAGAAAATTACGCCATAACTAATCAAGATAATAAAATTTAATTAACCGAAAATTTCACTTGCAAAAGTAGTGAGGAATTTCACAGTCTTAGGAGGTTTCTATTATTATTTTTATTACTTTTATTTCATGTTTGTAGTGTAGATTTAATCTCTTGCATTTGGGGTAGTCTAAATAATAAAGGAGTTCAAAAATTATCGGTAATTGATAATCTTCCCTATGAGATCGATACCTAGTATCCCTATACTCGATAAATGATCTGTATACTTGCAAAATATAAGGTATTTAGATTTTATTAAAATTTGGTGTATGGTAGAATCTCGACAAGTTTTTGGCACCATTCGTGGGGAAGATTTGGTTCAACATCAATGCTAAGAACAACTTTATTATTTTAGATATTTTTACTTGCTTTTCTTGTTTATATTCAGTCAAGTGTCTTGTTTGTTACATTTAGTATCTTGTTAAGTATTTTGTTTTGAGTTTAATAGGTTATAAGGAGAATAGTAAACAAAAGTGGATAAAATCTTGAGAGAAGAAAGTTTGTCAATGGACTACAATTTTTAAAACTACAACTATGGAGGTAACCAAATGATATCTGAAGATATGCCTTTTGAAGATGGTTTAAGGAGGTTAAAAGCTAAACTTGATTATATAATATTAAAAGTTCAATTCGACACCATTACAAATATGCTTGAAAAAAAGATGAGTGTTAATGTTTTCAATTCTAATCATGTGATTTGTAACTTGTGTAGAGGTTATCATACTACTCATACATGTAGACAAGCATAAAATATGGATTATTATGATGAATTTGAGTATTTCAATCCTTATTTTAATCAATATGGTCCTAATTGGAATATTTAGATTTTATTAAAAATTGGTGCATGGTAGAACCTCGTTAACCTCTGAGTTGCAAATTGTTCTGAGAAAGAAAATTAATCTCTACTATGGAGAATTTTTAGTGTATCAAACAACCTTCATGGCCACATCACAATGATTCAATGTAGGGGAATGCATGTATTGATTCAAGATATTAACAGCATACAAAATATTTAGATACATGTTGGTAAGATACAAAAGTCGACCCATAAGACAATGATAAGATGAGGGATCGACCAAAATATAGTGGTTAAATGCCCCAATTGATGTTTGACGAGATTTTGGCATGCACCAAATTTTAATAAAACCAAAATATCTAGAGATTGTCAATTACCGATGGTTTTCGAACTCATTTATTATTTAGACTACCATAAATACAAGAGATTAAATTTACACTACCAACATAAAATCAAAGTAATAAAAATAAAAATAAAAATTTTCTAGAGTTATGGAATTCCTCACTACTCTTACAAGTGAAATTACCGATTAATTGAATGTTATTATCTTAACTAGTCATGGCGTGATTTTCTTATGTATATAAAACCTACTTTCGTAGTAAATCAACTATAATTGTAGCTAAACCATACATACTCTCGTGGTTTTGAAATTAATTACAAATTCATTTCTTTAATGAAATTACATGGAACAAACTACTAAAGCCATAAAGGTGTACTTCTACTCTAATGAGTGTATTCCCTAAGTTTAACAGTCCTTTGAACTAGTGTTAAATCTCAATTCTCATTGTAATCTTAACACCTTAAGATTATCACAAGTAATAGCCATTTAATCATGATTAGAAAAGCAAAAGCGCTAAAATAACTTGCTTAAAAATATAATTCAAATAACCATCAAAAGATTACACAACAATCATAGAAATTCATCCATGCCCTAAGTGTAAAAACTAGCAAAATATGAAAGACATGAAAACAGGATCTAAAATTGTATTATAACCAAATATTAGAATCAATATAAGAAATAAAGTGATAGGAGAAATGTCACCCTTATCATATGAGTTACAAGCTCTCCATTTTTTTATAAGTGAATATGTTACGTGCTTTAAGTGTGTTTTATTGGTTAGTTTTATTGGTTAGTTTTATTGTGTTTTACTTAGTTTTACAGCTAATTAACTAGGATTTTAGTGAAATGCACATTTTGTTGTTTAAATGGTAAAAATTGCATTTTTATGGATTTAATGGTGAAAATTTCATATTTTTGTAGGTTTAATGATTTAATCATCAAAGGGAGTGAATTGAGAACATTTTTGGATGATTATTGATAATTAGAAGTGGTTTAAAGAAGACATGAAGAGCAAAACATTCGAAGGAAGAAATGCAAGTGAAGATAGCTTTGATACCTTGTGATATTTTGGCAATATCTTGAGCTACACGCATCAAATTGAGGTGATTCTTATACCATTTTAAAGATAAAAGATAGATCTACATTTGGTATGAAGACATCAAAGTCCAATTCAGTCGTTTTCTTAGTCAAAAAGTCAAAATATATAAATGCAACTCTGTTGTCAAAAGCTGAAACAGAGCTCTGACCAGTTGAGGATAATTTGATTATTTCTCAGTTTAGAAGAGCTCCAAATGGGATGATTCTTGAGGTATTAGAAATTTAACTCAAAGGACTACAACTTTCATGTTTTTCACAAGAGATAGTTCGGCCTCTATCATTGAGAAAATAGCAGTTGAAGTGGTGCTAAATACACAAGAGCGAAAACGTAAGCTATCAATACACGACCTGAAGTCGCGTATCTCTTCTGTTTTCTGCAACTTGCTCATTAACTTGCTCTACTTTCACACAACTTTTTCAACTCAATTTCAGATATCAATTTTGATTGTATCTGATCAAGAAAAGTGTGGAAAGTTGGAATGACAATGACAGGATTTTTAATATAAGTACAAGTTTAAATCCAATTTATACCCATTCTGACTGCAAGTATACAGGTCAAGTAGTAGTTTAAGGTATATATCGAGTCGATTCCATGAGAAAGATTGGACAATTACCGGCACTACTAAACCTTCCCTATTATTTAGACGACTAATGAATTAAAAGAGATAAAACTATGCTAAACTTATGCAAGAAAATAGTAAATAAAAGCTCCTTAGGTTACGGTATTCCTAACTACTCATGCAAATGCTATTTTTGGATCATTGATTACTACTACTTTGGCTAGCTATGGCGTAATTTCCTTATGCATGTGAAACCTACTCTCGTAGTGTGACGCCCGAAAGAAGAAGAAAAGGAAAAAAGTTTCTGGTTAGCTTTGTTTTTGGAGAATCCAGCTGAAATCCGGCCAGTTCTTGGCCGGATACTTGGCAGGATTGGCTTGGAGCTTTGAAAAAAATCTGGAAGCCTACTGCCTTGAATCCGGCCGGATATCCAGCCAGATTCTGGCGGGATTCTGCTGTCGCCCAGTTTTCTTAGTGATTAAGTTTCACCTTTTGACTTTATTTAGAGTTGAAAACTCACTTTCCTTTCTTCACCAACACTGACTGAGCTTCTTAGGAGAAAAACCAAGAGAGGAAACTCTATTTTCCTTTGATTTCATTCACCAAATCTTGAGTTTCAACCATTGAATTATCAAATTATTCCATCAAAGTTGCTTGCCAAGAAGGATTAAAGGATTGAGGGGAGTGATTTTGGAGGGGCAAGCTCTAAGCTACCATTTTCTTGGGGTTTCAAGGTATTTTGCTAAGAAAGTTTCCCTTTGCTTCTAATAGTTGCCAATTAGTGGTTTAAAGTTGTAGTTTTGGTAGTTTTATGAGCATATCTCATAGTTTGAAGTAGTATTATGGAAATTTCAGTTTTTATGGTTATTTTTCTGTCCTCATGTGATGAGTTATGGCTGGCCATGGTTTGATAGCTTTGGTATGGGATATATTGAGGTTTTATAAGTTAGTTTAAGTTGCTTAAAGGAATTTTCCAGCTTATGTGCAATTCCAGCTTAGGGTTAGTAATCTGCCCTGTTTTTGTACTACATGTTTTCCCTTGAGAGAGATCGAATCAGCCTTTGCTCAAAGCATGAAAGTTGTAGGTATATGAGTTATCTATCTGTCTGAAAAATTTCGGATCGATTAGAATACTGTAGCTTGTGAAATGACCAAAATACCCTTGACTGTCCTTAAGCCCTGTTTCACTGACAGTTTCCATTTTCTCTAAGATTTCGATTTTTGACCATGAAAATGTATAATTTGGCTTTGGAGGTCTTCATAAGAAAAGTTGATATATGTCTTAGCTTCGTAACACCATAAGATTCATTTCAATCGGATAAGTGTAACTTTAATTGTGATTAAAATGTCAAAAGGTGATAGGAACTTGTTGATTTTAGAATTTCCTTTGCTTGACATGATATTTGTCATCTAGGGCTTGGACTTGATCAAGGCAATGATCTATGATGGATGGATCATGAGCTGTGATTGGTGAGTGATCCCCAAACTATTTCTAAAGTTACTTATGAACTGTTTCTTGCACGGTTTACTCGATTGTATATCATGAGTGCTTGCATGTGTACCATGAAATATTTTGGCTCAAATGAGTACTTGGAATTCGTGTGCTTAGAACCAATGTCTCCACCATTGTTTACCTGGAGCATTGATGGCTCCCTATTACTAGTTGACTGTTAATTGATCTGTTTGAGCGTTGGAGTTCTAAGTACGAGGATTTCACTGGCTCACAAGAGCAATAAATTTACATTTGATCACTGATTCATGACATCATCTAAATGTATTATTGTGAAATGTACTTGATTATTGATTTTACTGGACACTCGCTGAGTTTCTAGCTCACCCCAAAAATAATTTTCTCCCCACAGGGCTCGAGACAAAGGAAGCTTGTATTAAGTTCTTCGTGTGACTGGATGGATTATCTCCTGTATAGTTTGAGTTTTAGATTCATCTTGTAATGAGTTGTTAGTGTGTCTGAAGAGATATCTCATGTGAATTTTACTTATTGTACTGATTGGCGACTAGATGTAATGTGTGTCTGGATGAAATATCTCCTGTACAGTTTGAATTGGGATTCATCTTGTGTAATAGTTGGGATTGTATGGATGTTTGGAATTGGAACGAATGTATGTGTGTGTTCCACGCCTGGAACTAGTATTCGCTTCGCTTGTGATATGTATATTCGTAGAGGAATTGATGTATATTTGAGATGTGCTTTGTAATTTATTTGAGAACTGTAGTGAGTGAGTGAGTTCTGGCGAGAGTTGGACAGACTGTCCGCTGAACCCTTTGGTTAGCCTTAGGGGGAGGTGGGGCTGTCACACGTAGTGAATCAACTATACTTATAACTAATCCATACCTATTCTGGTGGTTATGAAATTAGCTACAAGTTCATTTTTTCTATGAAATTACATGAAATGAATCACTAAAGCCACATAGGTGTACCTCTACTCTCGTGAGTATACTTCCTCGATTTAGCACTTCTTGAACTAGTGTTAAATCTCAATTTTTATTGAAAAAGCAGCACCTTTAGATAATCACAATTAATGGTACTAAGTTAATCATGATTTAAAGAGCTAAAGTGCTAAATAACTTGTTCAAAATAATCTCATCAAATAGCCAAATAATAAACACTAACAATCATAGAAAGTTCAACCAAACCCAAGGCATAAACTTTTAAAAACACATAATGAACATAAAATCCAAAACTTGTATGTTAACTAAACTTAGAATCCAATACAAAAGATAAAGAGTTGGAAAGGTAAAGTAACTCTTGTCACATGAGCTCTTTCCTTGCCTTCTTCATCTCCATCTTAATCTTCATGTAGCTAACATACAAGAAAGGATAAACTATTCAAAACTAAACTATCCTACACTACTCTACACTAAAGAACCAAGAAACTACATTTTTATCGTGTTTCTTGCACTCTCCAAGCTCTTTTGAATCTTGCAAGTCCATGGCTATTTATAGATGATTTAGTCACGAAATGAGGCTTCAAACAACACTTTTACAGCTGCAAAGTTGTTGTCACACGTCCATCAATAGCTGTAAATTATTGGAGGAGGAAACAAATTGTGCAAGTGGAGAGCAGCTATTTCTAACCAAAATCCGGCCACAAATCCGGCCAGAATCTGTGAGAACCCAAAAAAAAAATTTCACATTTTCTCAGCATTATTGTATTCCTTTGCCTACATTTTATACTTTCCTTGGAAATATTAAACTTTCTATGCATTTTTACAAGCAAGTACAGTTTTAAATTCATTTTCCTAGTATGAGTTAGTGTACGTTAAATTTGAAACGCATTATCAATGTGAGGACCCGTAAAATTCCTTATATTTTTCTTAAAAATACCCTTTTATTTGGAAATTATTACTTTATAATGGCCCTACTACCCAATCACCCCACAATAAGTGAAAATGAATATAGAATTAAGGGTTTTTTCTTTTCTTTTTCAAGTTAGTGCGAATTAGGGTTTTTACGCTTATCCGTGGTGTGACTATCCGGTACGGAGTGTGGATCAAATTTGGTGATTAAAAGTGAGTTTTAGATGATATTACGTGTGGGATTAGAGGTGATAATAATAAGTTAGTGAATTATAAGTTAAAACCCTAGTATACGCGATTTAAGGAAAAATGGGTTGAACCGACGGGTACCGTTCACTACCGATTGAACACCCCACTTGACCACCACTTTCTTATCATAAAATAGCCTTGATATTAGTGCAAAATATCAACCCTTAAAACAGCTCAAGTCAGCCGAAATTGTAGACCAAAATGAGGGAGAAAAGGAAAAAATTGACTTCCAATCCAAGGGTGACATTTGTCCACTTTGACCCAAATCAATTCCTATCCTTTTAACCTTCTTGAAACTTCAATTGCACTTTATTTCAGCCTCCATTTCTGCCATATGAACCGTGAGAAAGAGAGGGAAAAGCCAAGAGAAAGAAACTATAATCCATCTTGAGTTTGATCCACTTAAGTGAGAAAACAAGAAATCTAAACCGATTAATCAATAGTTTGAGAGTTTGGGAAGCTTAAGGAACCAAAAATTTCAAGGAGTAGTGGAGGATCACTCTTGCAAGGCCTTGTCTTGAGGTATAATGGCTGATCACCCTTTCTTTTCCATTAATCATGATTAAGTTGGGTATTAATGTTAGAATTGTGCTGGTGATGCTTGTTTGAAATGGTTTTGATGATTGGAGGGATGAATTTTGAGATAGGATTTTGATTAATTCACTTATAATTCTTGTTGGTTAGGTATTATATGGTGTATATATATGGTATATAATCTTGTAAAGGAGAAAGTAGTGGTGGTTTTAAGGTAAAAATGTGAATTATAGCTTGATGTAGCAAAATTCCAGATTTCTGGAAATTGAAGATTCAGTTCTGCCCGGTTCATGTTCGTGATGTTAGAGGCCGAATTAGGCTTAGCATAAAACATTAAATTTATAGATAATGATGTTTTATAGTTGCCTGCAAAATTTCAGCTCAATCGGAGTAACGTAACCTATGAAAAGAAAAAAATACCCCTGACTCTCATAGGTTTAGTCCAGTGGACAATTTTGATATTTCACAACACTAACCGTGTCTGTTCACCCTGATGTGTACTGAATTAGCCTTTGGCCAAAACATAAAAATTGTAGTGGTATGTCTTAGCTTTCCAACGCCCCTAGAATCACCTCGTTTGGACTTTGGTAGCCTGAGTTATTGTCGTTTACGCATAAGGCAGTTAACAAGCCCGAATGTGAGATTCTGGTTCTGTTATTTGAGATTTTGACTTAGATACACTACAAACTGGACTGAGTGGTCTTCATCAAAGTTGTAGACCTTTGTCTTAGCTTCGAAACGGTATAAATTTCACCCCAATACGATAAGCGTATCTTCGGTTGTGTCCGTTACGCAAAACAACATCAAATCTGTCTTTTTTTTTTTACTCAAACTTCATTTCCGCACATATTCCTAGCTTGATTTTGTACTTGTATGACTTTGAGCCTATGGAATGGCTATTGAAATGAGATGATTTTCTGTGTGACTTTGGGATTGATTGAGGAAAAGAATGAAACCATAAATGGCTGGAAAATAGGTAAACACAAAGGGCGTGCTGCCCAACTTTACGCTCGAGGACTAGATAGGCCTACTTGCGACTTGAGTAAGGGTTGAGACCGAATACCACGTGAACCATCTAGGATATTTACATTTTCTTTGACACTTCCACTCAAATAGCGATTTTACAGGTTTACATGTGAGTATAAATTTTACAAATATTTTACTTATGTCCTTCGGTTTAAATGTACTCTTTTCACTACCAAAACCATATTTATACTTTGTACTAGTACATATTCGAATTTTCTTTGAATCACTTACATCTTTGATGGTTGAAGCATAATGTGTTCTTTTGATTATATTAGGATTCATTGGTGATTGAGGGTATTATCCGGAAGGATATTTTGGATGTTATTTTGCGTAAATAGGTGAGTGTTCCTTGTTTGCTATATTTTCATTGACTATGTGGCTTGTTCTTGATTATATGACTTGTAATGAACGAATGATAACATGTTAAATGTTTTCAATGATTGTTTCAAATGAGTTTTCTAGGCGAGTGTGTACTTTATCGCACTCGACCTAAATGAATGTGAAATTTTCAATGATTAAATGATTAAATGCTAGTTGCGCATGATGTAAGCCTTTTGGCTGAATTGAGCCCTGTCCTTCGTTACCGATCGACTCGAGCCAGAAGCGGACTCGGTCGGGCGATATGGTGACCCTGGGTGTGACGTTTGGTATACTCGAGTATTACCTTGTTGTCGGGTGGAGCCTGGCCAATGTCCAGGAGGGGGTGAATGAAATGAACAAAAGAATGTCAATGCAAACGAGGGTTTTACTTACAAAAATGTATTTTTAAATGATTGGAGGAATAAGGGAATGACAGGAGAATGAACGAACTAACGAACGAACGAATAGCTCCATGTGAGCCTGTATCCTTTTAATGAATGTGTTGTTATCGCTTTCCCTTGTAAATGTTTCTTGAACTGGATTGATTATTTGATTATGTGTTCGGAACCTCATTGAGCTTTTAGATCATCCCTTTAGTTTTGTTTTCCTTAACAGGGGAAGGCGAGCAAGGACGAGAGCTCGGTAGAGACTAGCTTAGACTAGACTAGTTTCTTTGATTTTGTAATGGTTCTCGCTCTAGTGCTCGGCGTGGGCTGGATGTATGAAGAATTGAGAACCTTTGTATATTTGATATTTGTACTCCCTTTTGAGATAGAAATATATATAAGTTCACTTTAAGTTTTGGATTGTTATTTCGTTTAATCTTGTGGTTTTATTTCGGATTTGATTGAGGTTTGACTGAGTCCCGGCGAGAGCTGGGCAGGCGGTCCGCCGAACCCTTTGGTTTGCCTTAGGGTGAGGTGGGGCTGTCACAGAATCTAGCCGGTTTGCTCCCCTACCATTCTTAGCAATTTTTGTCCAGTCTTCAATGTTGCTCCAATTCTGCCTCAACTTCAACTGAACTTTTCTTGATGATAGAAGCTGAATTAACTCTTGACCAAAACATGAAACTTGTAACCTTTTGAGTTAGCTTTCCAATGCATCAAGAATCACCTCATTTAGATTTGTGTAGGTAGAGAAATAACAGAAATACCCTTGACTGGTCGGACACTTGTTTCAGCTTCGACCAATAGAAATTGGCTACTATAATTCAGCTGTTTGATAGGCAAAACCTTCAAACTGGATTTCGATGTCTTCATAAGATTTGTAAGATTATCTCTTACCTTCAAAATGGTTCAAGATTCATCTCAATCTGATCATTGTAGCTCAAGTTATAGCCAAAATACGAAAATGTATCAAAGCGGTCAACTTCTTTTTTCATCCAAATGAAGTATATTTCCAACTCCAATACAAATTATGGACAAAATGCAAGTAAAAAGTGACAAAAACCTCTTTTAAACACTTAAGAGAATTTTACACAAATTATAGTCAAAATAATCCATTTTATTCCTACAATATTGCCAAAGTGACTAAAAATAGCATAAAATGTCATTCAAATATAGCTCAAATTAATCACTTATCAGACAACTCATGGGAGTTTCAAGAGTCAGAAATGACAACTAGAAACAACTCATTTGGTTCTTGTATCCTCTATAAATAGCAGTCTTGGAGGAAATTTTTAAAAACTTTGGAAGGCTAAAGAAACTCACAAAAAATGTAACTTTCACTAGAATATCTTTAGTTCATTAGTTAGGGTAACATAGAGTAGTTAGTGTAGTTTTTCCTTCTTGTATTTGTAGTTAGATTTAGATGAAGATTGAGGAGCAAAGATGGAGAGTTTGAATCTCATGTGACAACTGTGACATCTCTCCTATCACTTTCTATTTTGTATTTAAGTTCATGTTTGACTATAATACAAGTTTGGATCTTGATCTCATGTTTAGTTAAAATTTATACCTAGAATTATGGATGAACTTTCTATATCTTATTTGTGATATTTACTTGATTATTTGATGATAATATTTTGAGCAAATTATTTATCACTTTTGATTTTCTAAACATGATTAACCACCCATTAGTTGTGATTATCTAAAAGTGTTAAGTTTATAATGAGAATTAGAATTTAACACTAGTTCAAGGAAGTGATAAACTTAGGGAGTATACTCACGAGAGTAGAGGAACACCTTTGTGGTTTAAGTGACTTGTTTCATGTAATTTCATAGAAGAAATGAAATTGTAGTTAATTCATAACCACGAGAGTAGGTATGGTTTAACTAGAAGTATAGTTGATTCACTACAAGCGTAGGTTTCATATATATTAGGAAATTATGCCATAAATAGCCAAGATAATAACATTCACTTAACTAGTAACTTTATTTGCAAGAGTAGTAAGGAATTCCATACCTCTAGGAGTTTTCTAGTGTTAATTTTATCACTTTTACTTCATGCTTATAGTCTAAATAATAAAGGAGTTCGAAAATCACCGGTAATTGAAAATCTTCCCTGTAGGTTTGACCCTTAATACCCTATACTTGCTCTCGACTCGTATACTTGCGAAAAATCACATGTGGGGTATTTAAGATTTATAAATGTAAAACTTGATTGTGGATGAACTAATTGATATATATATTCCCCGCGCTCGTCAATCTTTATTCTCAACTTCATCTATACTTAGTTATATACAACACTTGGATAAAACAAACTATACTAATCTACCCTAACTAATGAACTAAGGAGATTCTAGCGAAAGACTACATTTTTATGTAGTTTCTCTAAACTACAAAGTTATGAAAATATGTCTTCAAATCCCCTATCTATAAATGAATTCAAGTTCCAAATGAGTTGTTAAAGTTGATGTAAAATGCTTTTGAGATTCCCAAAATACACAGGGTCAATAGGGGATTTGAACTTTGATATGCTTTTGTACTTTTCTGATTAGTCTTAAACTTTGATTTGTTTTTGCACCAAATTTAACTGATATGTTCTTGATGATGGAGGATGAGCTGGCTCTTGTACAAAACATGAATGTTTCAGTTCTTTGAGTTAACTTTTCAATGCATCAAGAATCATCTAAGTTGGGGCTCTGTAGACTATGAAATTACCAAAATACCCTTGACTAGTCAATCTTCTGTTTCAGTTTTTGATAGTAAAAATGCTAGAATGTATTTCACCTTTTTGACCAGAAAACTCTTGAACTGGATTTTGATGTCTCATAATAATTGTATAGTATTTCTTAGCTTCAAAATGACTTAAGAATCATCTCAATCCAATGCTTTTATCTCAAGACATAACTAATCATCAACAGTCATCCAAATATCTTTTAAACATTTTGCATTTCATATTTTCTTTAAATCAATTCAAATCATCAACAGTCATCCAAATATCTTCTCAATTCACTGAATTTAATGATTGAATCATTAAAACCTATAAAAATATGAAGTTTTCACCATATGAATGTGTGAGATCCCGATTCGTCCTTAATTTTGACCAAGGAATATTAGTGCTAAATTTTGCTATAAGATTTGATTTTAAGGATGATGGTAATTCTTTACATGTGATTTTGCTTTTTAGAATCGAAAAACCTTAATTTGGAATTTTATTAAAACCCTAATGGATTTACACCTTCGATATTTTTACACAAAACCCTAGTTTACGTATTAATCATAAGTTTATGTGGTAGTAAATATTATGCATGCTAATGTATGTTTTCGTATGAGTAGATACCGGATTCAATTTCTTTTATAAAGGTTAAGTAGGATTAGAAAGCTAAAAAGTCTTACACTAGTAAATTCCCTAGTGTTTTGCTCATTGAACAACCTTAAGTTGGGTTTAAAACCCTTAATCTAGCTAATGTAAAAAAATTGTGGTTTAGTTGCTTTTATGTGGAATAAGGAATAATTAAGGATGGGTGATTAAGATAATAAGGTGATTAGTGAAATGATTAAGTGTGACAAAGTATTTTGGATTAGAATAAGTTGTATCCTATGGAGTTAAGTGCAAGAGTTCCAAACATTTGTGGGCAAGAGTGTGAGAAAACATAAAGGAAGTTACAAGGACTAGGAAGTGAATAATCATCTTTTATGTGATTGGTTGGTGGAAAATATCTACTAATGGTCTTGACTAAGTATTAATTCTAGAACATCCAAGAGAACACAAGACATAAACCAAATCAAAAACTAAAGAGAGAGAGAGAGAGAGAGAGGGAAGGCCGAGAGAGTGAGAGAGCAAGAGAGGGGAGAGATTTCTTCCACAATTTTTCAAGTTTCACCATTATTCTTGAGCTTGGAGCCTAGAACAACAACTTTGGAACTTGATTGGGGTAGTTTGATCATCCACAAAGCTTATTTGAAAGGTAAATCATCTCTCTTTGAAAGGTAAAGTTGGGTGCTTGAGTTGTGAAACCATGAAAGTGATGTTTCTTGTTGAGGATATGAACTTGTATGGTTTGTATGGTGTTTATGGTGTGGTTTAATGGTTTATGTTGTTGATTTCTGGTTGCTTAAATTTCGGTTGAGCTGTGTAGAATTAGGACTTTTGGTCTCATGAGCTATTAAGTTGATTTGGTTGGTTTTGAGCTTGTAAATGGAATCCTTGATATCTTAAATGCACTTGTATGTTGGTTTTTAGCAAAAATCAGATTTGGTTATGAAACCCTAAAGAAAAGGGAAATTAGTTTGGTTTAGTTGGAACTTGGAAAGTTAAGGTTTGATTGATTAAGGTTTTGAAGTTAGTAAAGAACTAGTGGAATTGGAATCTAAATGGTGGTTAGTATTTGGTAATTTTATGATAATTTGCAGAGAAATTTGGGACCATTGTTAGGTCTTTTAGAATCTGATATATGTAATATTATTTGGTATGAAATTGGTTAGAAGACTTGTATAAGAAGTAGAGAAACGGATCACACGGTTGCAATACACAAAACCGGCAAAACTGGAAACAGGGCAGGCCACAAATCCGAATTGGGTTCTGTTTGTATTTATGTTGCGTGCTGATTTGGAAGCTGCTCAAAACACGAAAGTTGTAGCTTCTTAAGTCCTTGTTATTCCTACAAAATTTCAGGTCAAACAGATGTGTGTAGGCTGAGTTATAGCCAAAACCCTCACTCAGCTTTCAAATTCTGGTTTGGTCACATTTTGTAAATTAGCTTCTGACCATGCTCAGTTCGCATGGATAACGATGGAACTGGGTGTTGGTGTCTTCATAAGAAATTTAGAGCTTTGTTTTATATTCAAAACAGTATAAAGTGCGTCCAAATCCGAGTTTCGTAGCTCCCGTTATAGCCAAAACAAGATCGTGAGTTAGAACTGCCTTGAACATTGGACAGTTCTGACAGGTAATTTGGCACTCATTTTTCGTTCTGTTATGAGTTGATCCAGGTCTTGGCCAAAACATAAAAGTTTTAGACTTATGTCTTAGCTTTCCAATGCCTTTGGAATTTCTTGATTTAGGTTTATGAGCTGTGAGTTATGGTCCGGCAAACATACCCTGTCCATCACCCTAAAGTGCGAACTTCTGGCACTGTTTTCCATACTTTCGACCTATTTCTGTTCAGATCCGGATTTAGGTGTCTTCATGAAAGTTGTAGAATTTTCTTTTGGCTTCGAAACGGTATCTCATACACTTTAATCCGACATTCCTAGTCTAACTTATGGTCAAAACAGTTTGGGACAGTAACTATGCCCATTTCCGTTTGCCGGCCGTTTCCATTTCCGTTTGCCGATTCCGCACATGCATGTGCCAATTTTGCCGTTTTGCTTAATTTACGCACTTTAGTAGTTGTTTGTGAGATGATATGGCTCAACCTTCTGTTACAGGCGGTGACGGGCTAGACGGAGCCGGTGGGGCCCACTAGTTGACGACTTGAATTCATTTCCGTACTTTCTCTCGTTATACTTGCTCTTTAGGTGAGCAATCAGGATTTCTGTGTAACTCAATACTAATATGAGTTTACTATGAAAAATGGGCACTTAGGTGAGGGTGTACTTTTTCGCACTCGATCTAAACCCCATTAGTTGCTATTGATACCTGTGACATATGATTTTGTGATTTGTTATGGAGCATTTATTGCTTGTGAAACATTTGCGGAGCATTTATTGCTTGAACTAGAGCATTTATTGCTTGAACCAGAGTATTTATTGCTTGAACCAGAGCATTTATTGCTTGAACTACGATTTTAGAGCATTTATTGCTTGAAAATATTTTAGAGCATTTATTGCTCGTGACTTGAGTTGAGGCTCATGGTCTCTCTATGTGGGATCCTTTAAGAGAAGCGAGCTGTGTGGCTCAGGATCTCAAGGATCAACCAGTGATCAAACTCGACAAATGAGTTGGCTTTGGAGCCACCCGTATCCTTACCATGTGGTGTTACTTTTCTGCTTTTGCTTTGCTCTCACTGTGCAAATGTTGACATGTAAAAATTATATTTTTACCCCTGGTTAGTCAATAAGCTTATAGCTTACCCCCTTTTTCTTTTGTTTTCCTTAGCAGGGGCCGACGCGGGAAAATTTTGGCACCATCACTAGTATAGGTAATATGTTTTTCCCTATTATAGTGATCTGTGTAAGGACCCTTCTTAGGGTCTACTCTTGGGTTTTGGTTATAATCATAAGGATGTAATGGTATGGGTAGTTACTTTTGGGGATGTAAATAGAACTCTTTTGCCGATGTGTATAATATGAATAGTACTCTTTTGGTACTTTTAGCTTTTATTTGCTTTTGACTTCGAGTCCTGGCGCAAGTTGGGCAAGCGACCCGCTAAGCCCTCTGGTTCGCCTTAGGGGGAGGTGGGGTCGTCACAGAATGCATAGAAATGCAATTTTCACACTTTGAACCACAAAATGCATTTCATCTTTTGAACATTTTCATATTCTCTTTCAATCATATCAAATCATCAATAATCATCCATATATCTTTTCAATTCATTGAATTTAATGATTGAATAACCTATGAAAACATGAAGTTTTCACCATTTGATTGCATAGAAATGCAATTTTCACACTTTGAATTACAAAATGCATAATTCACTAGAAAACTAGTTATAAAAATGAATAAAACACACCAAAACTAAATAATGAAACACACTTAAATCACTCAAAATGCACAATTATCAATGCTGTTGAGACATAGGAATTGGACTAGATTTTACACCGTTGAGACCAGTATCTGCTAAAATATCCAGAGCATATTTTCGTTAACTCAAAAATAATTTCCTTTGGAATCCTAGTGAATTTAAGACCAAGAAAAAAATTTGAGAGAACCAAGATATTTCAAATGGAACTATCCATGCAAGAATTGTTTAATTTTTTTTGCATTCCTGCAATTACCATATCATTAACATAGACCAAAACTGCAAAAAAATTGTGATTAGTTTTCAAGATAAATAAAGCAGTATTGGATTGGGATTGAATAAAACCATTTTGTTTAAGAGCACAAGTTAATTTGAAAAATCACTTCCTAGATGCTTGTTTAAGGCAATAAAGAGACTTACGATACTGGCAAATCCTCCTATCACTAAATGATAAATAGTTATGGGGAGGGACCAAATAGATTTTCTCATGTAAATCAACATGGAGAAAAGCATTAGTTATATCAAGTTGCTGTAATTCCCAATTTTTAACCGTAGCAATAGCCATCAAGCATCGCACTAAAGTTAAGTTTGTTACAGGAGAGAATGTCTTAGTATAATACAAGCCTTTCTCTTGTGTATATCCTTTGGCCACTAAACGAGCTTTATAATGCTCCACAGTACCATCTGACTTGTATTTAATCTTATACACCCATTACAACCAATTACCTTTTTCCTGGTGACAAGAGTGCAAGGTCCTATGTTTGATTTGTTGCTAAGGCATCAAGTTCAGCTTGCATAGCAAACCTCTATTTTTTTTTATCTTTATTGGCTTCAAAGTAAGTAGAAAGCTCAGTCTCGGTTAATAAAGTTACAAGAAAAGCTTGATAGAGAAAAGAAAAATGGTCATTGGAAAGGTAGGAACTAAGAGGATAGAGAGTACCCGATGTTATCGAAGTGAAAACTAAATTGTAGTAGGAGCTATAGGGAAGGTCACGAACATAGTATTTCAAGTTCTTCAAATCCACTATTCCTAGCATTGTGGCAATGTTTGAACCTCTTCAGCATGATTATCTGTGGTATAGATATCATGATTGGAAGATGAGGGAAAAGTGGTATTGTGACCATGCACTTCATGACTATAATTAGATGTATTATGAGACGAATCAATGCACTTATCATCATTATAAAAAAAGAGGCACATTGTGGTGGAGAGAGACAATGTCGGAGGTGGTTTAATAGAAGAAATTTTAAAAGGAAAAAACGTTTCATGAAAGTCCACATTGTGGGAAAGGAATTTTTTTTATCTCCAAATCATAGATTTTAAAACCCTTCTTATTCTAAGAATAGGGTCTTGACTTGGGTCGAAACTTGTCTAGAACTTGTAAGCGATTAACTGCATAACATAAACAACCAAAAACTCTAAAATGATCATAACTTGGTGGTTTGCCGAAAAGCGCTTCAAAAGGAGTTTTATTTCTAAGAGCTGAGATGGGAAGACAATTGAAGATATATGTAGTAGTTAAAACACATTTCCTCAACATTTAATGAGCAAGTTACTTTGCAATCTGGGAGCACGAGCTACATTGAAGATGCCCTTATGTTTTCTTTCGATGACCCCATTCTGTTGAGGTGTATCAGTACAAGAGGTTTGATTAACAATTCCTTTATTTCTAAAAAATAATTTCATGTCACCTTCAGTTAGGCCTATCAATCGGGTCTAATGAGACGGACTTTTATAAGTTCAAGTTCAACTCATTTAATTCATAACATCTTCGGGGTTCAGGTTATGAGTTTCAAGTTAATAAATATGAATCTCATATTCAACTTACACAATATTCGGGTTATGAGCCTTATTAGGGTTTAGTCCAAGCTCACTTACTATTCAATTTTCTTAATATAATTGCTATAACTATTAAGTTATAAAACTAATTTAACAATCACAAGACTACAATATGAATGAGTAATAGTTCTTATAAAGTATACAAACCAAGAATTTTTTCAACAATATTTATATCTAATTCGTTCAAAGTACACAGAAAATAGTAATAAAATATGTGATCATAAGCCAATATATTTTCGAATATTGAAACTTCGTCATAGCCTTGTGACTTGAATCCAAACATGCCAGCACAAAAAGAAATCAATCAATATTATGCCAACACAAAAATTTACTCAATGAATAAGAAAAAATTTACTCAACGAAAATATTATATAATTGGATATAGATTTGATTAATTGTATATAATATAATACCTATATATATAATTATATTACCAAAATATAAATATTATAAATATTACCTATATTATTTTATATTAATATATTATATATATATAGGCCAGGCCTATACGAGCTTGAGCCTAGTGAAGCCCAAGTTAGGCTTATATTTAATGTGAAGCTAGTTTTGAGACCCAAGCGTAGCCCGGCTCACTGATATTGTAGGCTCATCGGACTTTTTATCGGGTCGAATGGATCGGGCTTGGGCTGGCTCGACCCTATTAACAGTCCTATGTTCAGTAAGCTCTAGTGCATTATCACTTCTAACTTGTTTAACTTGAAATCCAAATTGAGTTTGAATTAAAGAATAAAAATTTACAAAAACATGACAAGCCTTATTCTTGTGCCTTAATAAGCACATCCAAACTGTTCTAGTTCAATTATACACAAGAGTTAAAAAAAATGGGCCCCAGAAATTTAACATATTTGATAAGGCCCACATACATCAATTGCATCAAATGAAAAGGAGCACAAATTTATTAATACTTGGGAAATAAACTTACCTAGAAGCCTTTGCCAAAAGGCACACAATACATTCTTGATAAATTTTATCAAAATGACTATGAGAAAAATTAGGTATAAATGCCAACAAGTCGTGTGAAGGGTGTCCCAACCTTTGATGCAGTAGAATATTGGATCCTAAAAATGCATTAGTTTTGACATGACAAGACTTAGGCTCCGTTTGATAAAACTGAATCTGAATTCTGAATTCTGAATACTGAAACAATTAATTTGCTGAATATTAAGCACTGAAAAGAGATATATGAATATCTGAATCTTAATGCTGAACATATTTATATTGTTTGATAAACATTTATAACTTAATGCTTAATAAGCTAAATTGTACAATTTTGCCCTTCTATCTTTTAATCCAAAAAGGAAATAGAACCTATGATTTAATTAGCTTAAAATTGTTAGGTATGAAAATGACAATATTTATTTTTAAATCAAAGTAATATAAAAGAAGAAATATATTATGGAAAAGTCCAAATATCGGTGCAAATATATTTTTAAATCAGAGTTTGATAAGAAAAGTTCAAATATAAGCAAAAGGAAGCTGCAATAAACAAGTTTTAAATTCACACCAAATTATATAGAAATTTAATTACTTCAATGGAAAAATGTTGACGCTACCTTGGAAATAATGAATTTGAGATCGGTGAGTACGGTAACAATAAAAAAAATTGGGAGGAAAAAATGACAAAATTATGAAAGAGTAGAAAGATGGAAAAAGATAAGGAGTAGACAGATGTGAGTAGCATGGAGAAATTGTAAAAAAGTCATTAAATAGGGAGAAAATAGAAATAGAAAGCCATTAGACAGAGAATGTCAGGTTGTTTAATTAAATAAGGATTTTGGATAGAGAATATTAGGTTGTTTAATTAGATAAGGATTTTGAATGTAATTAACAAATAAGGATAGATTTGGTAAATAAAATAAAGTAGTTGAAGTAAATCTCTTGATTCTTATCAAATTAAGCATTTAGTTACGATTCTTGTGCTGAAAAAATACATAAAAATTCAGCACCACTTAATAAGTTCAGCAGAAAAATTTTTATTTATCAAACACCCAAAACATCTGAATGTCTAAATGAATTCAGTTTCAACACTTTTTTATGTTATCAAACAGACACTTAGCACAGTTTATAGGGAAGTTGTAAAGACCATTCCATTCCTTACCTATCCCAATCAGTTTTCTCGTGTGTAGGTCCTGAACAACACAAAGATCAAGAAAAAAATATATAGGACAATGAATGACTAATGAAAATAAGGTTACAATAAAATCTTGGAGCATGCAAAATATTATGTAAAGTAATCTGACAGTTCAAATGACGACTACCATGTTCTTGAAGTTGTTTCATAGTGTCATCAGCTAAGAATATATTAGTGGTGTTTTTGGGATTTAACTAAATCAAACAAGAAGGTTTTATCTCCTATAAAATGGCAAATAGCACCCGTGTTTAGTAACCAAGTATAGCAAGAGGAGGAAGTTGGAGTCAAGAGATGAGTTACATTACCAACAAAATTAACTAAGTTGGAAACTTTGCGACAATTCAAAAATGACAAGAACTACTTGTATTGTACGGTTGACAAATAGATAATTGAAGCATTGGAAATCAAAAAATGTGTTGCATCTTTTGAACTTGGATCATGGAATGAATAACCAGTTAAGGAATTTCACGGATTCTGTGATTCAATTTGCTCCACCATTGTTCCAAGAAATCAACAAGAAGGAATATTAAAAGATTAAAACATGAGGAAAAATAAAAGATTAAAACATGAAGAAAAGAGTAAGAAGGATTATTGCTTTGATACCATGCCAAAAAGTGACAATTTTATTAATTGATACTAAGTGTGACATACGAATATGCATATATATATATAAAGACAAATAGTAGAGTTTTAGCCTAATGTACTGGACTATAACACCAATTCTATTCTAATTAAATAGAAATAAAAAGCTAATTGTATCCTATTCGCATAGGAATACAGCAGGAATTAGAAAGTAAAATTATAGGAAGGAAAATAGGAGTGATAGGACAGAAAATAAGGATCATATACGCTAACAATTTAAGATGTTGTGCTGGAAAGATTTCTAACCATATTTCATCCTTTTTTTAGTTTTTTTAATACTCTTCTACACCTCTCCCCTCTCCACTTTGAACTAAGGACACAATATGATTATAAAAGTGAGTATTGTGCATGGCTTATGATATATTCTAGAGTGATTTGCCCTTCCAAGGTATATTAAAATGTCAATTTAAATCCTAATTAAGCCCTCTAGACTAAAAATTTTGTCCCAAATGAGCACTACCATCAATTCAAGTTTGGTCAATAACATTGGGTTTCTATAAGAAATTTCCACCAAGCTTTGATGTTTATTTATTAGTGGTCTATGTGTCATATTTAGTTGGTCAATTTGTGTTGGAGTTGTATGGGATTATTCCCTTTATTACTAGTATTACGAATTAATATCTGTCTTGGGCATATTCATAGTGTATTAGATAAAAATCCACATAGGGCTTATTGTGTAGGAGTCTCTAGCCTCAATGTTCAGTTTTCTCGTATGTAAGAAGTTGCGCCTTGTTTGGTCGATAGTGAAGATTTTTATTTTGCCTTTATATCGATTTTTTCTCAATTATTCTTGTGGGTTTATGCTTGATTATTATTTTAGCTCTATTAGAGTGGTATCAAAGTTATGATAGATTGAGGTATGACAAACCCTAATCCTAATATTATTTATTCTATCCAGAAATTCAAAATAAAGGCAGTGTTCAAGTTTTGATAGAAACATATGATAGTTCATCTCAAGACATATAAATTACATCGATATATTAAATCTACACTTGTTCAGGATGCTAGTGAGCAGGATAAAGTGAAAGATAACTTGGCTTTGTCGCAAATTCATCAAGCAATTGATATGTCAGTTTTTAAAAAAATTGTTACAGTGATATGGTAAAGAAGGCTTGAAATATATTGGAGAAGACATACAAAGGGATCAACAGGGTCCAACAAAATAATATGATGGTGTTGAAGAGAAAATTTGAACTTGTCATGATGAAGAAGTTTGAATCTATTGAATCATATTTTTCTCATTTGTCAGCCATTAAAATCGAGATAGCACTTAATTAGGATGTCTCACAGTCAGAATATTTGTTGAGAAAGTTCTCAATATCCTACCCATAAAATTTTGATCATGTGGTAGTTGTGATCCAAGAGACAAAAGATTTGCAAATTTTGAGCATTGAAGATTTGCAAGGGTTATTAATTCTACATGAACAAAGAATTAATGGAAAGTTAGAGGATACCCCGGAGAAGGATATAGTAGAGAAAGTGTTACAGACGCAGTTGAATTTGAGAGGCAATAAAATAGTCAATCAGCAAGATGGATCTAATCAGAGGAACCCAAACTAGAATAATAGAGGTGGCTATAATAACAAAAGTAGTCGTAGTAACAATAATAGATGCAGAGAAGGTACATCAAATCTTGGATGCGGTAGAGGTAATAATTTTAATTTTAGAGGTAGTTCTGGTGGAAGCAAAGATGATAATTTTGGCAAAGAAAATAATTTTAATCAAAATAATTTTCGACAAGGGATTTAATGTTATAATTGTGGAAAATTTGGTCGTAGACAGTTTGAATGTAGATTTGGAGAAATTATAGACATAAATTTTCAAACTAATATTGCTGACAATAAGATTCAAGATAATACTAAAAAAATTTGAGACTTTCTTGTTAGCTTGTAATTCAGTTGATGTGGTTGATAAGAATAAATGGTACTTGAATGTGGTTTATAGTAACCATATATTTGGTAAGAAATAATTATTTATTGAACTTGATGAATCAGTTTGTGGTGAAATTAAATTTGGGAATAACACTATTTTACCAGTGTTTGGCAAGAAAAAAATATCCCTATCAGCCTGAAAAATGTGCCTACTAATTTTATTTTTGATGTGTTTTATGCTCTTACACTGCACCATAATTTGTTCAGTATGAGTTATTTGAGAAAAAAAATGATATTCGTATTAGGAATGGTACTTGTATCTTTTTAATAAAATATTAGAATGATTGTCAATGTGTCAATTATTTCAAATTGCTTATTTCCACTAAATTTGAGTACTGTCAATTTTTTTTGTTTGAATACGGTGAAAGGTGATAGTAATTGGTTGTGGTACTGGTACCGGTATATGCAATTTGATCATTTAAATTTGGACAGTTTGAGATGTTTGACTAGTAGAAGAATGATTGGTGAGCTGTCTAGTATTAAAAAACTTGGTAGAGTCTATGATATGTGTGTTTTGAGAAAGCAACATAGGAATGTCTTTCAGACAGGCAAATCCTGAAGGGCTAGAAAACCATTGAAAATTATTCAATCAGATTAATAAAATGTGAAAGTTCCTTCTAATGGTGCTTACAGTTATTTATTGCCTTTATTGATGATTTTAGTAGAAAAACTTGGGTAAATTTTTGAAACAGAAATTTGATGCCTGTGACATTTTTAAAATTTTTAAGACTTTTGTTGAGAGGCAAAATGGCTGTCACATTATAATTTTGGGAACAGATAGCAGTCAAGAATATTTGGTTTGTGATGATTTTTTGAAAAAAATGGGATACAACTTCAATTGATTACTAGGTAAACTCCATAACAAAATGGAGTGACAGAGAGGAAGAATAGGACAATTATGGATATGATGAGATGCATATTAAAGTTGAAAACTAGACCAAAATCTTTTTGGGCAGAGAAAGTTTCTTGTGCAATTTATCTATTGAACAAGTGTGTCTTAACAAAAAATGTTACCGAAAAAACTCTTGAAGAAATTCGGAATGGTAAAAGACCATTTGTTGGCTATTTCAGAATTTTTGGGTGCATTCCTTGTCCCCATGTACTTGATTAGTTAAGAAAACAAATTGATGATAAGAGAGAGAAGTGTGTATTTATTGGTTATAATAAAGTTTTTCGAGCACACAGATTGTATAATCTTATAACAGAGAAGGTGGTATTGAATAAAAATGTGACCTTTGATGAAAGAGGTATTTGAGACTGGCCTACAGAAAATCCTAAAATAGTAGAGGTGACTCTAAATTTTTAGCAAGAGGAGGCTAATAATGATGTTCAACCATCACCAATTACTCAGGGTTCACAGACTGAATTAACTGGATGTCCACAGTGTCAGCGACAAATGCCATCTCCTTTGTAGGATTATGTTATTACTCCAGATGATGTTGCTTCTGATGAAGATATTGTTAATTTTGCTCTATTTGTAAATTGTGATCCAGTTGTGTATGAGGAGGCAGCCAATGATAATCAGTGCGTAAAAACAATAGAAGAAGAAATTCATGCAATTGAGAAAATTGACACCTGGGAGCTTACTTCTCTTTCAACTAGTAAAAAGATTATTAGAGTGAAATGGGCGTACAAGACAAAATTTAAATCCAATAGAAAAGTTGATAGATACAAAGCGAGACTATTGGTGAAAGGTTACAAGCAAAAGGCTAGGATTGACTATTTTGAAGTGTTTGTGCCTGTTATTAGGCTTGACACAGTCCGTATGATTATTTATCTAACCGCCAAAAATAATTGGATAATTTATCAAATAGATATGAAATCATATTTCTTGAATGGAGTTCTCAATAAAGAAATGTATATGGAGTAGCTTGCAAGATTTGTTAGAAGAGGTCAGGAAAATAGGGTATGTAGGTTGAAGAGAAATTTATATGGATTGAAATAAACCCCGAGGGCATGTTATACTAGAATTGATTCCTATTTTCTACCTCATGATTTTCAGAAATGTCCATATGAGCACACTTTATATATTAAATTTTTTATCCGCAGTGATATTCTTATTGTGTGTTTGTATGTAAATGATATAATTTTTACAGGAAATAATCTGGAAATGATTACAAGGTTCAGAGAGGCCATGATTAATCAGTTTGAAATCACAGACATGGGACTTATGTCATATTTCATAGGAATTGAAGTTTTTCAATCTAACAGTGGGATTTTTATATTTCAAAAAAAAATATGCAGGTGATATCCTACAGAATTCAAGATGGATGCAACGAATCCAATTATGATGCCAGTTGAAAAAAAAATTGGAGTTGATCAAGGAAGGCATTAGTGGATATGTGAATCCTACCTACTTAAAAATTTTGAAGAGAGTTTGAAGTATTTGACATCTACGAGACTGGATATTAATTTTGCAATTTGTTTGATTAGTAGGTTTTTGGAAAATTCATGTCTATCACAATTGTAGGTAGTTAAGAGGATTTTGAGGTATATTGGAGGTACTCACAATGATGGCATTTTTTATTTAAAAAATAATCCAATTGAATTATTTGGTTACACAAATAGTGATTAGGCAGGTGATGCAGTTGAGAGAAAGAGTACTTTAGGATATGCATTTTTTATTGGTTCTAGGGTGTTTCTTGGAGTTCTAAGAAGTAACAGGTAATTGCATTGTCTATTGCAAATGCAGAGTATATTGAAGTAGTTAATAATGCAACTCTGGCTTTTTGATTGCATCATATGCTTGGTGTTCTACAACACAAATAGGTTAATTCTACGAAGATTTATTGTGATAGTAAGTAAGCAATTGAGCAAGTTATTTATCACTTTTGTTTATTTAATCATAATTAACCA
Organism: Coffea eugenioides; assembly: GCF_003713205.1. Lineage (NCBI taxonomy): Eukaryota > Viridiplantae > Streptophyta > Magnoliopsida > Gentianales > Rubiaceae > Coffea > Coffea eugenioides. The sequence continues at coordinate 47,012,834 of NC_040040.1, forward strand.
GCCATTAATTGTGATAATTTTAAAGTGTTAAATTTGCAATGAAAATTGGGATTTAACACTAGTTCAAGGAAATGATAAATCTAGAGAGTTCACTCACAAGAGTAGAGGAGCACTTATATGGCTTTAGTGACTTGTTTAATATGATTTCATAGAAAAAATGAACTTGTAATTAATTTCATAATCACGAGAGTAAGTATGATTTAGTTACAGGTATAGTTGATTCACTACAAGAGTAGATTTTACATACCTTAGGAAATTATGTCATAACTAACTAAGATAATAACATTCAATTAACCGGTAATTTCATTTGCAAGAGTAGTGAGGAATTCCATAACCTAGGAGCTTTTTATTGTTACTTCTATTACTTTTATTTCATGTTTGTAGGATAGATTTAATCTTTTGCATTTGTGATAGTCTAAGTAATAAAAAAGTTTAAAAATTATTGGTAATTGACAATCTTCCCTTTGGGATTGACACCTAATACCCCTATGCTCAATAAACGACCTATATACTTGCAGAAAATCACGTGTGTGATATTTAGAATTTTATAAATATAAAACTTGACTGTAAATGAGCTAATTGTTATATGTATACCCCATACTCATCAACTAGAATTTTCTTAGTTCACTAATTAGGGTAGATTAGTATCGTTACTATAGTTAATCTTTCTTGTATTTGTAGCTAAACTTGGATAAAGATTAAGTAGCAAGATGGAGAGTTTGATCTTATGCGATAAAGGTGATATCTTTTCTAATACTTTCTCGCTTGTATTTGATTTCATGTTTAGTTACTGTATAAGATTGGATTTATATTTCAATATGTCTTTCTAAAGTTTATGCCTTGGATTTTGGTTAAATTTTCTATGATAGCAAGTATAGGCTATTAAGGGTTGAATCCATAAAGAAGAGTGTCAATTACAGGTGATTTTCGAATTCGTTTATTAATTAGACTACTATAAACACAAGAGATTAAATCTACACTATAAACATGAGATAAAAGTAATACAAATAACAATAGAAAACTCCTAGAGATATGGAATTCCTTACTATTTTTGCAAATGAAATTATCGATTACTTGTATGTTATTATCTAGGCTAATTATGGCATAATTGTCTAATGTATGTGAAACCTACTCTTAAAGTGAATCAACTATTCTTGTAACTAAGTCATACCTACTCTCGTGATTATGAAATTAATTACAAGCTCATTCCTTTTATGAAATTACATGAAACATGTCACTAAAGTCACAAAGGTGCACCTCTACTCTCATGAGTGTACTTTCTAGGTTTATCACTTTCTTAAACTAGTGTTAAATTTCAATACTCATTGCAAACTTAACATCTTAAGATTATCATAATTAATGGCCGATTAATCATAATTAGAAAAGAAAAAGTGACAAATAACTTGTTCAAAATAATATCACCAAATAACCAAGTAAGTATCACTAACAAGATATAGAAAGTTCATCCATAACTCTAGGCATAAACTTTAGCTAAACATGAAAGAAAAAATCAAACTTGTATTACAGCTAAACTGAAATCAAATACCAAAGAGAAAGTGATAGGAGAGGAGTCACCCTTGCACATAAGATCAAACTCTCCATCTTTGCTCCTCAATTTCTCATCCAAATCTAACTACAAAAACAAGAAGGAAATCTACACTAACTATCCTATACTAATGAACTAAGAAAAACTAGTGAAAATAACATTGTTGTGGAGTTTCTCTTTCCTTCCAAAGTTTTCAAAAATATTCTCCAAGGCCTCTATATATAGAGGGAGATTCAAGTCACAAATGAGTTATTTCTAGTTGGAAAAATTGGCTCTTGAAATTTCCAAATGTTGTTTCTACAAGATTCCACACTTGCTTGCTCATTTGTAGCCGGATTTCTTGCAAAAATATTGGTCAAAAAACTTGTGTGAATAGAGCACAAGTTGCAGCTGCAAAACAAGAATACGTGGTCTTGAAAACGTGACTTGAGGTTGCGTATTGACCCCACATTTTGCCCTTTTGCAGATTTGCTCAATTTTGGTCAATCTTCATCCTTGCTTTGTTTTTGCACCAACTTTAACTGATATTTTCTCGATGATGGAGACTGAAATAGCTCTTGTATCCCTTTGAATTAGCTTTCCAATGCCTCCAAAATCATTCAATTTGGAGCTTTGTGGACCGAGAAAAGACCAAAATATCCTCGACTGGTCAATCCCCTGTTTCTGCTTTTAACAACAACCATGACCAACTATATTTTGACTCTTTGACTTGAAAAAATTATGAACTGGATTTCAATATCTCATAAGAAATGTAGAGCTATGTGTTAGTTTCAAAATGCTTCAAAAAATCATTTCAATCCGATACTTGTAACTCAAGATATAGCCGAAATACCACAAGGCGTCAAAATTGAAAAACTCCCTTTCTTTAGAGCTTGATTGCATTTCCTTTTTTTCAGTATTTTGCACTTCATGTCTTCTTCAAATTACCTCCAATCATCAAAATTCATCCAATTATCTTCTCAAGTCACTCCATTTGATGATTGAATTCTTAAACCTACAAAAATATGAAGTTTTCACCACTTTAATCTGTAGACACCAAATTTTTCTTAATTTCAAGTGTGCTATTTTTTTCTTTCACTTAAATTGCTTAAATGATTATTTTAATTTTTGTTTTGTAGGTTTATGCAAAAGAAAAAGATTTGTGGTTTCATGCACATTTGCAGTGCACGCGCGTGATTTCCCTTCTTGCAACGAACCAATTATAACACAAGATAGTTGAAAATTTTAGGCAGATTTTTTGGATTCTTCCTCCTTTTCTTTTTCTCCAAGTTTTGGATGGTACAAGGACAACTCATGACATCCTAAATTCTATCTATTAGCACCTACTAAAAAATGGATCAAAGGGAGGGGAATGGGACCCGTAATTCTCCTTGATCCTAGCCATCTATTCTAGGTTTTAGAATTTTTTGGTCCCATAAATTCTCACCCTCCCAATCTCAGTCTCGCTTTCAAAGCCTTTTCTCACAACTCACCAGGACACTTCACACAAAAACAGAAAAGAAAACATCTCTTGGCCTCTCCCTCTCATTCTCACAAAAACAACAACACACACTCACACACGAGGAAAAAACTCACCCAATTTTCAACTCTCTCTTTCCTTTTCTCAAAAAAATCATGCACAAAAGAGGGAGAAAGAAGCAAGAAAATTGTTGTCCATCTATGGAAATCATCATTGCGGTATCATTGTTCAATCTTTTCCCCTGGAAAACGAGGTGAAGTTTCCCCATTTCTTTTCTCTTGCCATGTCCGGATTTGATTTGAGCATTGGTGCTGGAATGTTCTTTTCATTTTCTTTCTTTCTTCATTTAGCTGGCTAGTATGTGGTTTTAAGTGGAGGATTTTACAACAGCTTTTCTAGTTGTTTTGATGATTGTTGATTAAAAAGGTTAGGCATTGATAGGGATATAATTATGCATTTTATTTGTGGTTATTTGGTCTTAATTTTGGCAGTTTAGTATACAAAGTATTGGATTTCTGCTCATAATTAGTATTTGTGTTAATTACAGGCAATTAGTGTTGAAAGTGACGAAAGGGAGACAAAATCCAGAAGACTCTTGCCTCTAAAGCGTGGCCACGCCTTAGAAGGTGGACGAAACCGAAAGACGGACCATGGTCCACGTGAACCCGAAGCACTGGATTGGAACCTTGAAACAAAAGTTGTGGGCCTCCTAACCCTTTGAAGACGACTGGCGGCTACAAAAGGCGAAAAAGACCAAAAGAAAAGGGGATTTGACGTTTTGTGATTTGGGGAGATTAGCTCTAGTTTTCTTATTTTTGTTCCCTAGCCGTCAGACGTCGGGAGACCTTTTCGTTTTCGCACTTGGTCTTGGATTTTTCTTCTCTCGGCTTTTGCTTTATCATTGTGAGTGGCTTAGCGGCCGCATTGTTTTTCACTTCGTCTTGGGTTCAGCAAAAACTTCATGAAAATTATGAATTGCTTCGTCGTTATGTGGCAAGGCTGAATCTTTTATCTAGTTGAGGAATAAATCAAGGATTGGAGCACCATAACTGTGAGATCGTTTTAATTGTTTTATTTTTGATTTATATGTTCATGGGTATTTGATTATTCTCTATTTTTCCCTGAGTTATTACTGTTTAGATTTATTGGATAATTAGGCCTGTTATTCGATTGTCTAAATAATTGATAGCCAATTAGGATGTTGGCGCGTCGCCTTTAAGTATCTTGATTAGTGGCAAACGAGACAATTTCACCGCCTCGCAAGCGGTTTAATTTGGATCGTGGGGATAATTAATCTAGCCTAAATAAACCCGCATGTGTGTTTGTCATCTAGAATTGGGTCTTTCTAATTCCTAATGCTGTGGCTACATTAAATCCTGTGAGCATTCCTGGGGTTGTCTAATCACAAGAGGGTAGTTTATGAGCGTCTCTTGACTACCATAAAATTAAGGAAAGATTGGTGGTTGGGTGCGTCGCTTGACCACTATAACCAGTTTATTCGTGAGTATATGAATTGTCCTTTGTATCTGTGATCAGTTGTGTGCTTCGGTGCCAAGATTAATTCCTTGACTAGGTTGTTTTAATTAATTGTTATTTGTGTAGTTTGGTTCCTGCTATCTTAATCAACTTTAAATTTCAGTTTTTATTCCTTTTTAATTAGTTGGTACTATTGCTAAAAATCCCCCCCCATTTTCCTGTGTGATTTGCCTACCTGTTCCCTGAGGAGACGACCCTACTCACCACTATACTCATTCAGTTTTGGTAGTAGGTCTAATATAAATTTTATTTTTTGTGGTTTGACACCCACCAAATTTTGGCGCCGTTGCCGGGGAACTGGTGTTTTAAGTGACTTATTGCACAGGCTTTAGTTTTTATTTCTTTTTTTATTTTTATTTTTATTTTTATTTATTTTATCGATCTTCTCGTACAGGAGAATTAGAATTTGATCCAGAGATTGAGAAGACTGCAAGAAGGTTGACCAAGGAGGCAAAGTTGCGTAAGCAGCAAGATTCAACGTCACCTTCAGAATCTAAGCAAGAGTTTGTTTCCAGTGATTCATCAAGTGAATCTGAAAAAGAAGAAGTGCATATTCCCCGAGTAGCAATGGCAGCCCCAAGAACTTTGAGGGAGTTGGCAACTCCTAACGTGAACCAGCAGCCATTATGCATTACATTTCCTAACACGGAAGAGGTATTTGAGCTTAAATCTGGTCTTATTCACTTACTTCCTACTTTTCGTGGTATTGCAGGTGAAGACCCACATAAACACTTGAAGGAATTTCATGTGGTGTGCTCCACAATGAAATCTCAAGGAGTCACTGAGGACCACATCAAGTTGAGAGCCTTCCCTTTCTTTTTGGCGGATAAGGCTAAAGATTGGTTATTTTACCTGCCATCTGGATCCATCACTACGTGGGAAGAATTGAAGAGAAGATTCCTCGAGAAATTTTTTCCTGCCTCTAGAGCCGCCAATATAAGGAAAGAAATATGTGGAGTTAGGCAGGTAAATGGGGAAGTTCTATATGAGTACTGGGAGCGCTTTAAACAACTGTGTGCCAGCTGCCCGCATCATCAAATCCCTGATCAGCTCTTAATACAATATTTCTACGAGGGATTATCACCCATGGATAGGAGCATGTTAGATGCAGCCAGTGGCGGTGCTCTGGTTAACAAGACCACAGACGAAACCACGTTATTGATCTCCACCATGGCTGAAAATTCCCAACAATTTGGAGTGAGAGCTGAGGGAGCAATAAGAAGGGTCAATGAAGTGAATCACTCTGACTTAGAGGGTAAACTATCTGAGCTTACCTCTCTGGTACGTCAAATGGCAAGGGGGCAATTACAATCTGTGAAGACTTGTGGTATCTGTGCTACTCCGGGACACATGACTGACATGTGTCCAACTCTCCAGGAGGATTCACCTGAACAAGCCAACATAGAGGGAGATTTTTCTGGACCACCTCCACGAAGGAATGATCCTTTTGCACCCACTTACAATCCAGGGTGGCGAAATCATCCTAACTTTAGCTATGCTTCAAAACCCCCTGGCTTTCAACAACATTTCCAGCCACGGCCACCAGTGCAACAACCATCCACTCCCAATTCAAACATGTCTCTTGAAGATATAGTGAAGTCACTGGCCCAAAGCACGAGTCAATTACAGCAAGAGGCTCAAAGATCTCAACAGGAGTCTCACAGATTTCAACAAGAGACTCGTGCTAGCATTAGGAATTTGGAAGTACAGATGTCTCAATTGGCAACTTCCATGAGCAACCTGGAAAATAGCAATAGAGGAAAGTTACCATCTCAAGTAATTCCTAATCCCAAGGAGAATGCCAGTGCAATGCAATTACGGAGTGGCAAGGAGGTACAGTCTCCTAGGCGTGCCCACGCCAAAGAAGAAGAAGTGCCCAGGAAGGGGGAAGAGGAAGATGAGAAACAATCCTCTGAAGTCTCAAAGAAAGTTGACATTCCTCCTTTTCCTGGCAGGTTTACAAGAGCCAAAAAGAAAGAATCTGAGCAAGAGATTTTGGACACCTTCAGGAAAGTGGAGATCAATATTCCTTTATTGGATGCTATTAGGCAATTGCCCAAATATGCTAAATTTTTGAAGGGCTTATGCACTAACCGCAATAAGTGGAGTCTGGATGACAAGGTGAAGGTGGGGGAGAATGTCTCAGCGATGTTTCAAAGGAAGTTGCCCCAGAAATGCAAGGATCCAGGTATGTTTACTATACCATGCATAATTGGCAATCAAAGAATTGAAAAAAGCATGCTTGACTTAGGTGCTTCAATAAATGTCATGCCTCTCTCAATTTTTAAAGTTTTGAATTTAGGACCCCTCAAAGAAACTAGGGTAATCATTCAACTAGCTGACAGGTCGAATGTCTACCCTGAGGGCCTAGTTGAAGATGTTCTAGTAAAGGTCAATGAATTCATTTTTCCTGTGGATTTTTACATTGTTGATATGAATGATGCATACTCTACTGATTCAGCAGTGATTCTTTTGGGTAGACCCTTCATGAGTACAGCAAGGACTAAAATAGATGTACATGAAGGGACTTTATCTGTGGAATTTGATGGAGAGAAGGTCACTTTTAATATTTTTGATGCAATGAAGCATCCTGAGGATACTGAGTCTGTAAATTTTGTTGGCATGACTAACAATATTGTGCAAGAGAATTTTGAACAGAATTTCATGGGGGACAAGTTGGACTTTGTCTTGCAACAAGGCAAGACCAATTTGGAAGTGGACGACATGGAGGAGGAGGAAGTCAAAGAAGCTATCATGTCCTTACATTCACTACATCCGCTTCCAGGCAGGTTTGAAAATTCTTTTCTACCATTACCCACTTCTAATGAAAGGATTCTACCTTCTGTTCAACAGGCACCTAATGTGGAATTGAAGGAACTGCCCCAGCATTTGAAATATGCTTACTTGGGAGATAACAAGACTTTGCCTGTAATCATTGCCAATGATTTAACTGCGTTGCAAGAAGAGAGGCTCTTACGGGTCTTACGGGAATTTAAACCAGCAATTGGATGGACGTTAGCAGACATCAAAGGCATCAATCCATCCATTTGCATGCATCACATCCTTTTGGAGTCGGACGTAAAACCCGTGAGAGAGCATCAACGCAAGCTCAATCCTGCAATGAAGGAGGTGGTGATGAAGGAGATTCTCAAGCTCTTAGAATTAGGAATTATTTTTCCTATTTCTGACAGCCAGTGGGTGAGTCCAGTCCATGTTGTTCCCAAGAAAACTGGAATCACGTTGGTGAAAAATGAAAAGAATGAGTTAGTGCCAATGAGATTGCAAAATGGGTGGAGAATGTGCATTGACTTTAGGAAGTTAAATGCCGCAACTCGGAAAGACCATTTTCCACTCCCATTTATTGATGAAATGCTTGAGAGGTTGGCAGGTAAGTGTTTCTTTTGCTTTTTAGATGGTTACTCTGGATATTATCAAATTATTGTTGCTCAAGAGGACCAACATAAAACTACTTTTACCTGCCCTTTTGGAACTTTTGCATATCGCCGTATGCCTTTTGGTTTGTGTAATGCTCCTGGAACATTTCAAAGATGCATGATGAGTATTTTCTCTGATATGATTGATAATTGCATTGAAATTTTCATGGATGATTTTACAGTATACGGTGATTCTTTTGATCAGTGCCTAGACCATTTAACAAAGGTTTTGAAAAGATGCATTGAAACAAACTTGGTTCTTAATTATGAAAAATGTCATTTCATGGTTAAGGAAGGCATAGTTTTGGGCCATGTTGTTTCATCAAGGGGTATTGAGGTAGATAAGGCTAAAATTGATTTGATCACTAGTCTACCTTACCCTACTAATGTCAAGGATATTCGTAGTTTTCTAGGTCATGCAGGTTTTTACAGGCGTTTCATAAAAGATTTTTCAAAAATTGCTCAACCATTGTCTCGCCTGCTTCAAAAGGAGGTGCCATTCAACTTTGGAGATGATTGCAAATTGTCCTTTAACACACTCAAGGGTATGTTGACCACGGCACCCATCATCCAACCCCCAGACTGGAAGCTATCCTTTGAGCTCATGTGTGACGCCAGTCAGTATGCCGTAGGAGCTGTGCTTGGACAGCGAAGTGGGAAGTGTAGTCACGTGATATACTATGCATCAAAAACATTGACACCAGCTCAATGCAACTACACCACCACGGAGAAGGAGCTTCTAGCCATTGTTTTCGCTTTTGAGAAATTTAGATCATATCTATTGGGGTCAAAAGTAACGGTTTACTATGATCATGCAGCTTTGAAGTATCTCTTGTCAAAAAGGGAGTCCAAGCCAAGACTCATTCGTTGGGTGCTCTTGCTGCAAGAATTTGACTGGGAGATCAAGGATCGGAAAGGGGTGGATAATTCAGTAGCTGACCATTTGAGTAGGTTGATAAGAGAAGAGGAAGCAGTTCCCATATCTGAGGTATTTCCTGATGAACATCTTTTCTATCTCAAAGGTAAGGAACCTTGGTATGCAGATATTGTGAACTTTTTGGTCAGTCATAAATTCCCTATTGACATGAGTAAGAGTAAGAGAGATAAGATAGTCCATGATTCTCGATACTATATTTGGGACGAGCCATATCTGTGGAAAATAGGCTCTGATCAAATTATTCGTAGATGTGTACCTGAAAGTGAAACTCCTTCTATCCTTGCTCATTGTCATAATTATGCATGTGGTGGCCATTTTGGACCTAAGAGAACTGCTAGAAAAATCCTTGATTGTGACTTTTATTGGGAAACATTGTTTCGTGATGCTTATACATTTTGTAAAAGTTGTGACAAATGTCAAAAATTTGGAAGTTTGTCTCATAGGGATGAAATGCCTCAAGTGCCTATGTTATTTTGTGAAGTGTTTGATGTTTGGGGTATGGACTTTATGGGACCTTTTCCTAACTCTTTTGGATTTTTGTATATTCTGTTAGCAGTTGACTATGTATCGAAATGGGTAGAAGCAAAGGCTACCCGGACTAATGATTCTCAAGTTGTTGTAGGATTTCTCAAATCCCACATTTTTAGTAGGTTCGGGGTGCCGAGAGCCATCATCAGTGATCAAGGTACCCATTTCTGCAATCGCACCATTGCAGCTCTCATGAGAAAATATGGAGTGCACCATCGTGTGAGTACAACATATCATCCTCAGACCAATGGGCAAGCTGAAGTCTCTAATTGAGAGATCAAGAGCATATTGGAGAAAACGGTTAACCCCAACCGTAAGGATTGGAGCTTGCGATTGGATGATGCTTTGTGGGCATATCGAACGGCGTATAAAACGCCCATTGGAATGTCCCCATATAGGTTGGTGTTTGGTAAGATGTGTCATTTACCTGTGGCTATTGAGCATCGTGCATTCTGGGCAGTCAAGCAATGCAATTTGCATGCGGATAGAGATGGCAAAGAGAGAAAGCTCCAACTCCAGGAGTTGGAGGAAATTCGTCTTGAAGCATATGACAATGCACGTTTGTACAAAGAGCGTACCAAGCAGTTTCATGACCGCCTATTGCGTGCGAAACACTTTTCTCCAGGACAAAAGGTACTCTTGTTCAATTCACGGTTGAAATTCATGCCAGGTAAGTTAAAATCTCGTTGGATTGGACCATATGTGGTAGCCAATGTTTTTCCCAATGGTGTGGTTGAAATCCAGAGTTTAGAGACTAATAAGAGTTTTACAGTTAATGGTCATCGTTTAAAACCGTTTGTTCATGTTTCAGACATTGGTACTGTGGAAGAGGTACACTTGATAGATCATATCTATGCCTAATTGCTCACTGAGGAGTCGTCTAGCCAAAGACGTTAAAGAAAGGCGCTTCTTGGGAGGCAACCCAAGGCCTCCATTTTTTGTTATAGTCCTCTTTCATTTTTCGTTGATTTTTGGTTGTTTTGTTTCATTGCCAGTGTTTTTGGTGTTGGGCAGGAGACTTGGATTTACAAGGCATGCCCACGCCCTATAAGTGATGCTGTTGAACATCGTAGAAATGCTTGGGCAGAAGACTCTGCCTTATAAGGCGTGGTCACGCCTTACAGCAACTCTAGTAAACTCTGGGGACATAGGCTTGGATTGAAGACTTCCGCTTCCATCTGAAGCAACGCTACACCACACTACCATCAGAGGCTCCACGCTGCCAGTCCCTGACACCTCCCCTACCATGGTGTTTTGCTGCAGTTTTTTATTCATTCAGGGAAGTTTTTTGCTCTCTTCACTTGACTTCAACTTTTCGTTCTTACATTGAGGACAATGTAGACTTTAGGTGTGGGGGGAGTAGTCTAGCTTTTCCTTCTTACTGCTTTCCCTTTTGCAAAAAAATAAAAAAATAAAAAAAAAAACTTTACCATGCCTTTTGGATTTTTATGGTTAGCCCTGATAAGCAATGGCTAAATTTTCAAATTTAACTATTGTTACGGTTTTAGATGATAATATGTTAAGTATGATATGATAACATTTTAGGATGTCTCTCTGGTAAATATTTGAGATTTTGTGACTCTTGCAATTTCTTTTGGTTAACTTTTCTAGGCATTGTAAATATTTTTCTGACATTTTTGTGTGAACTGGTTCAACTATTAATCTTAGTTCTCCATGTTAAGGAAATGAAGCAGGCTTGCATGGTTTTAATTTTACTTGGGTGTTTATTTGTGAATAACATTCGGCTATACTCCGCTGGTTATCATTGACTAGTAACCGGGGGTCTTCACCTAAAGTGTCGATTTTCGCGTCAAAAAGCAGCGATAACTATGAGTATATGGTCTTTAAGCGGTTAAAGTTGAGTAACCGGGCTCCTTCATTGGAGAGATGTCGGAGTTCGCGTCAAAAGACTTGAATGGCTCAAGACTTAGCACTTCCTTCAAGAAAAAGAAAAAAAAAAGGAAAAAGAAACAAAAAAAAATGAAAATGATGAAAAAGAAAAAAAAAGAAAGGAAAAGTATACGAGCATGAAAGTATGTGAATAATTATATTGCCTGCGGATCCATGAGTCTTTATGTTGAGATTTTGCTTAATAGTTAGACCAGTTATTAAAGAATGTTGGTTGGATATTTTCTATTCTTAGATTAGTTAGTCGGGATTTGAAAGAATCATTGGTTTTAAAAGCTAGTTGGAGAGTTATCTCGTAAAATTTGTCATTAGTACTTGACAGTTATCTAAATCATACATTGGCAATAGTTGCTTTGATTAATAGCCATTGTTTTGAATCCAACTGTTGCAAAAATGTTTGCTCGCTGGGTTGTGTATTTAAAGTTTGAAATGCCTGAGGACAAGCATTGTCTTGGTGTGGGGGAATTTGATAGGAATATAATTATGCACTTTATTTGTGGGTGTTTGGTCTTAATTTTGGCAGTTTAGTATGCAAAGTATTGGATTTCTGTTCATAATTAGTATTTGTGTTAATTACAGGCAATTAGTGTTGAAAGTGACAAAAGGGAGGCAAAATCCAGAAGACTCTTGCTTCTAAGGCGTGCCCACGCTAGACAATGCAGAGTTGCATGAAAAAGCCGGATTGCGGGTCCTATTCCTGGGGCCACCGCCTTTCCTTGGAGCCATACTTTAAAACTTACGTGGGATTAGGAAATAGAATGGGAAGAGGACTTTTTGGCAACACTTCAATAAGGGAAATAAGAAGAAGAACTTGGGAATTCTTTTCCAACAAAAATCCCACTTGGGAAAGCACGTGGGTGGCGGCGCAAGAATAAAAGAAGAAAACAGCAACAGACTAGGGATCATCTTCGTCTTGGACTTTTCTTCTCTCGGCTTTTGCTTTATCATTGTTAGTCGCTTAGCGGCCGCATTGTTTTTCACTTCGTCTTGGGTTCAGCAAAAACTTCATGAAAACTATGAATTGCTTCGTCGTTATGTGGCAAGGCTGAATCTTTTATCTAGTTGAGGAATAAATCAAGGATTGGAGCACCATAACTGTGAGATCGTTTTAATTGTTTTATTTTTGATTTATATGTTCATGGGTATTTGATTATTCTCTATTTTTCCCTGAGTTATTACTGTTTAGATTTATTGGATAATTAGGCCTGTTATTCGATTGTCTAAATAATTGATAGCCAATTAGGATGTTGGCGCGTCGCCTTTAAGTATCTTGATTAGTGGCAAACGAGACAATTTCACCGCCTCGCAAGCGGTTTAATTTGGATCGTGGGGATAATTAATCTAGCCTAAATAAACCCGCATGTGTGTTTGTCATCTAGAATTGGGTCTTTCTAATTCCTAATGCTGTGGCTACATTAAATCCTGTGAGCATTCCTGGGGTTGTCTAATCACAAGAGGGTAGTTTATGAGCGTCTCTTGACTACCATAAAATTAAGGAAAGATTGGTGGTTGGGTGCGTCGTTTGACCACTATAACCAATTTATTCGTGAGTATATGAATTGTCCCTTGTATCTGTGATCAGTTGTGTGCTTCGGTGCCAAGATTAATTCCTTGACTAGGTTGTTTTAATTAATTGTTATTTGTGTAGTTTGGTTCCTGCTATCTTAATCAACTTTAAATTTCAGTTTTTATTCCTTTTTAATTAGTTGGTACTACTGCTAAAAATCCCCCCTCCCCCATTTTCCTGTGTGATTTGCCTACCTGTTCCCTGAGGAGACGACCCTACTCACCACTATACTCATTCAGTTTTGGTAGTAGGTCTAATATAAATTTTATTTTTGGTGGTTTGACACCCACCAGGCATGAATCCACTTCAATTTCATGAAGCATGTTAGCCAAAATTATGCCTATAACATGTTCCAAAAAATGTCAAAATGAAAAGCTGAGTTAAATTGGGTTATTTTTGCTAATTTAAGGTCATGGTTGGGTTGTAGAAATCACAAGGAGTGTTTTGGTATAAATTGTATGATTTTTTATAAAGATTAGAGTGGTTTTAAAAAATAAAAATTGGGCTTTTTTTTTTGGCAATTTTGCCACTTTCCATTTGTTTTTTGCTAAATCTAAGGCCAAAAACAGATTCTATGTGAAAAATCAAGTTGTGGCGGTATATTTTGGTGATTTTTTGTGACTGGAGAGGTCGTCGGCGACGGCGGCGGCCCTGGCCCCAACTCTCAGGCTTCAATCTGTCAGAGAAGAACAGAGAAGGGAAGAAAGAAGAAGAGAAAGAAAAGCAAAGAAAAAGAAACAGAAAAGAAAGAAAGAAAAAGAGGGAAAAGAGAAATATGAAGAATTGGGCTAGGGTTATTTGTTGGACTTTCGAAGTGGGTTTGATTTTGTTTTTTCTTGGGTTATGACATGGATTTTGTAACAAAAACCCAACATTTTTGGTCGGACCAGAAGATGGACTAGCCCGTCCTTTTCTCTGGATTTTCCTTTGGGCCAAGAGGGATTTCGGCCCAAGAAAATAAATAAATTGGCCCAATGGCCTTGTTTCTTAGGAAACTAGAAACAAAATTTGTAAGTAGGTTCGTGGTCTTTTGAGTAATGTTACTGTGGCTCTAGAACTTTTGATTTCTTTCAATTAGGTCTCTATTTTAATTTCAATTTGGTCCCTAAACTTTATCTTTTGTTCAATTTTGACCCTTGACTTTTTTGAGAATTATAATTTGATCCCAAAAACTTTTTAATTTTTGCAATTAGATCCCTAACCTTTATTATTTCTTAGTTACAATTGTCCATCTCATTTAATTGCTAATCATACTTTATTTTAATGCATTTAATTAGTAGATTTTATGTTTATTTTCATTTCTTTATAATAATCAAGTCAATTTGCTATATGTTTATATTTTATCTTTTAATTGTTAATTAAATTAGTGCCTTAACTATTTTGTTGATTTTGGAGCATAAATAGGGCAACTTCTATCTTATTCAACCACTACTTCAAGGGAGGTACTTTCTATTATTATTTTAAATCCTTTTATGTGCTCCTATGTTGTTTTATATGTGATTGCATGTTTTGAGTACTTTTTCTTTTATTTACTCATTTTATTCATTTTAAATTTTATTCATTTTATTTAATTTTTTATAATTATTTGAGAGGCATTTAAAAGTCAAATTGTAATAGATAAGTGTCCAAAAAATGTATTTAGTTAGACCATGTAATAGATAAATTATATTTTTGTAAAAAATAAATTAGTTAGATGAATGTAATAGTTAGGTTTATTATTTCCAAAAATTCCCTTCTAGATTATAGTTAGGGCCCCCAATTTAATAGTTAGATTTTATTTGCTTATTTGCTTGCATGCTTGTGTGCTTATGTATTTTTTTTATTTTTTTCTAGGGTTTTGCATCTAGATATTATGTCTATGTGTTATGTGCTCTATGTGCTTTATGTGTTTATTTGCTTTAATTTTGATTTATTTGCTTTATTTATTTATAATAAATGCATGACGTCGCCACACTAATCCAATACTAGTTGTAGCCTTTCTCCCCAATTTCTCACTAGTCAAACGCTAGTGAAAACTTATAGACATGGGTTAGTCCAATGCTAGATCGTTAGGATTGCCTACACGCTAGCATCATATTTTTACATGACATTTATTCCATTTCATGCATATTTTCATTTTAGGATCTTTTTCTCATCTTGCATGGTATTTTTCCTACTATTATTCCCTTATCATTTGTGTGTTTGGACCATATCATTTAGAATTGCATTTCATTTTAGGAAATTAGAAAAAATTAATCCATGTGCTTGACTAGGTTAGGAGAGTCACCCTTCAAATATGAAAAATGAACAAGTATGACTCCTTAGTCTTAGCATGCTCTTATCCCTTCCATAAGTAGGAAAATTTGGGTCACAAATTTTAACATCCTGTACCCGTTATATTGCATTTCCCTTTTCTAGGTCATGTATATTTATCTATTATAATTTAGTTTTTTGAGTCTCATCTTTTGTATTTTTCGTAACCTCTTCTAAGAATCATTTTTGGATATTATAATTAATGTGATTTGCACCAATTGAATTTTGAAGAGACATTTCGACCTTCCCGATATCCTTTAGGTCTAAACTTGCATCCATATAGAAAATATCTAAATGTAATAAGTTTATAAGTTAGATTAGGAAAATTTTTGACTAAATCTCATAATTAACTTTTGCTAGGTTGAAAGGGTGCCTTAGGTTTGAGTCTATCAAATCTTTGCATTTCATTTTTTCAACTGTAACCCCCCGAACTCTTTTATTTTGTTTTCAAAGATTTGAAGTCGTCTAAAAAGGGTTTATTTATATTATTATTTAAAAATATATTTTAGGTGACTTGGTATACCTAAATTCAATACCAAATGACGACTCCTATTTTTCTTTAAAAACCCTTTTTAGACTATTATTTTGGATCCAAACCATCACATATTTTAAGTCCCATTTTTAGGCCCTTCTTTTTTCTTTATTTTGTAAAAACATAAATTCATTTTTTAACACCATTATTTTATTTTCAAAAAATGGGGCGCGACATAATCTATAGAAATGTAATGTTTATCATTTAAAGCATAAAATGCATATTTTCACTAGAAACTTAGTTAATTAACTATAAAAGTAAATAAAACACACCAAAATTAAATAATAAAACATATCTAAATCACACAAAATACAAATTTATCAGTTTCCTTTAATTTGTTGATTGTCTAAATAGTAGAGGAGTTTTAGGAGTGCCAGTAGTTGTCCATTTTTCCTTATGAGTTCGACTCTTAATACCCTATACTCAATTTTGACCTGTATACTTGAAAAAAATCGCATGTGGAATATTTACTGTGAAATGTGTTTAATTGTTTAATTGTTATATGCACACCCCACGCTCATCAGGAAGGATTTGCCTCTTAAAAAAAAAGAAGATAGATGTTAAACATTTTTGAATCGTGCATATACCATGGTGAGCTACATGATATTATGAATTCATCATACTAATAATTGAGTTTGCTTTAGATTCAAACCTGTTTAATCAAGAACGAAGGTGTGAATAATCTAATCCATGAATCTTAGCACGCTCTTGCACAAGAAAACATTGCAACCTAGTTTATCAAACATAGTCTTTAATGGCCATTTGGACTGTTGGCCACTACCATAATCTTTAAGATTTGGTGGGATGGAAGGTTAAAGGTTCAAATCTTACCTCCCACCACTTGTCACTATATGTGGATTGTCATTTTAAGTGACTTAAATCCATACGGGTGCGTAGTGCAATCGTATGGTTCGATGGTGGTTCAATCTCCGTCAGTTCCACAGTAGGAGTAGGAGTAGGTGTAAGGTAAACAGATGGTGGTGCAACCGTCATATGGTGTAGAAAGCATTTTTAATATGCTATTAATTAAACATATCAAAATAACCCTAATTAACTGTAGACCATATAAAACTTTATCAATTAGATGGATGACCTAAGACACTGGCTGGATTTAATACAATATTTCTCTAATTTCGAGTTCTATCATTTTTAGTTTAAGTGGGAGATTTCGAATTTGAAACCTCTCACTTACACTCTCTCTTCCAATATTATCCAATTCATCATTTCTCCTAAATCATTGTGCCAATTGTTTCTACATCAAGTTTAAATTAAGGCTTAGAAGTGGAAAATTAACATCGAAACGCCGTCATAATAACAATTCTTAGGCTTTCATAAATATTACGGGTGGATGCGAAGTCCCCGGGAGAATTTCTCCTTTCACTCACGGCGGGTTGTTCACTCAGAAACAACAAATATTCGCCAAAGACGAAGAGAGCACCAAAAATTTTCACTAAATTGGACTTGACCATATGCAATTCACTATTCTTTTCTATAAGACTGGCTCAATTCACAATTTGCATGAGTCACTGACTGACTCACCAACATAATTTATCTTTGGGAAAATGGCCAATTTAGTCCCTGAACTTTTTTTCTCCGTCGATTTAGTCCCTATCTATTATTTTTAGCCAATTTAATCCTTAAACTTATATTTTGATTCCAATCAAGGAACTTAGCGGCGGCGCCACCGCATAATGTCAATCAGGCTCCTAATCGAGAAACCCTGGAGGGGTATTTTAGGCACTTCATCGTTGGAGCCGCGACTAATCAATATTGGAACCGTGAGAAGTAATTTTTTGTCTTTTTCTCCAATCCAAATTCACATCGAGAATGTATGCGTGGTGTACAAAAAAAAAAGATAATTGATAACCCCCATTCAACCCCACCGCGCCTGGCAGCTCTGTGAATTCCTCTCATCCACAGACAAACTCACTTTCGCCATGACCAATCGGCACCCTCCTCCCGAGCCACCTCCAGCAGCTTACCTCCCTCCCCGATCAGCAATCAATCGGCAGTCCACATCTTCAAGAAAACCACCAGATTCTTCATTTCACATCCCTTCACCTTTATCTTCTTGGTCTCCCTCGTTTTTGCCTTCCGTTTCAATGCAATAAGGGGGCGCACTTCCTCATCTCTTCCTTCAATGGAGACCCTTCTCTCAAGTCCTTCATCTCCTGTCTCGACTCTCGACCTATCTGGCAACCAGCAATACCACCACCACCGCCACCCTCTCCATATCTGCCGTCGTCGTCGTGCCTTTCTTCATCTCTCCAGCGTTGAAACCCTTGAGGAAGACTTCTTCTCAGGTGATGTCGATTACGCCTGCTCTGTCTTCAATCCCACCACTAAATTCCAACCCAATGGGACCTTTGTGATTCTCTCCAATTTCAACTACAATCTGAGGTTTTCACCCAACCCCATTGTGGACAATGGCGCCTTTTTCCCTCAAACAATTTCGTTGACGAAGACCGCAGCTACCGCATGGGGAGAGGAGACATTGGTGGCAGTGGTGATGGTAAGGCAGTAGTTGGGGGCTAGGGTTTCGATTAAAGTTCCGGAGGCCAAGTTGCAGAGAAAGCGGAGAGTGTAGAGGCCGGGAACGGAGTACTGGCGGAGGAGGAGAGGAAGGGAGCAAGAAGGACAGGTGAGGAGGGAGGAATCGAAGGGGTTGAAGATGAATTTGGGGGTGGAGGAGAGGTTGGCGGTGAGGACGGCAGTGGAGAGTAGTTGGAAGCCGAGGTAGTGAAGGATTGAGGTGGTAGTTGATGAGGAAGAGTATGAGAATGCGAGAGTTGGAAAGGAAGAAGAAGGGGGAGGGGCAGTGGGGAAGGGGGAAGAGGAGGGGGCGGCGGAGATGAAAAAGGAAAGGAGGATTTGGAGTTGGAGTTGCAGAGAGGCAGTGGGCATTGGCATTGGTATTGTTGTGGATGAATGGGATTGAATTGTTGGATGATGCTTTTGAAGATTTTGCTTCGTTGAATTGTCAAAAGGCTGATTCCACTTTGTATATGTGCATGCAGATGGTGGAATTGGTTGTGTCATTTATTTTTGGGTTGCCATTGTTGGCTGAGAAAGAGTGGGGGAGAGGTAGTTCCGAAGTGTCTAAAATACCCCTCCGGGGTTTCTCAATTAGGAGCTTGATTGACATTATGCGGTGGCGCCGCCGCTAAGTTCCTTGATTGGAACCGAAATATAAGTTTAAGGATTAAATTGGCTAAAAATAATAGATAGGGACTAAATTGACGGAGAAAAAAAGTTCAGGGACTAAATTGGCCATTTTCCCTTTATCTTTCCATATGGAAAGCAAGCTATCAGCAAATCCAAGATTACGCGCCATGTCTATTTTTTACGTTCTTTGATGTACCTCTAGCTAATTCAGGGACCACATTTTGTAGAATTAGATGATCAATATTTGGCCAAAAGAAAAAATTGTAAGTCTCATGTAACGTGGTGTACGTTGCTTTAACTTTATATGTGAAGCTCCACAAAAAAATTTCAAATCTTACTTGCCCTTTACCCATTTTTGTATATTTTATACACCGTTTAACATCTAGAAAATATAAAGAATTGCTACCTGACAATGGGACAGGCTGGTTGGATTTGATTGATGGATACCATCACATTCTCAAGTCTTGACTAAGATGCCTTTGGGAGATAGCTTGTGAGAATGCGCGCTGTACGTAACAACTTTAGTTGGGGTCTTTCTTGCTATATCTTGGGACATGTTTGTCGAAAACGAGTTTTCAAAGTGCATTGCTTCCGAAATAATTTCTTTTCATGTATTTATGGGCAGGATTATGGAGTAAATATTGCCCAATTTAAAGTTGACGTTTGATAGTATGCTTTTTTCCATTGGCTAAGCGGCTGCTTCTAAACTTAGGTTTTTTGATACTAGCAGGTAAGGGTGTTCAAACTACAAGAAAAATCAAAACACTAGCCAACTGAAAATAGATCTAATATCGAATATCAATAATACGGATATTCATAAAATCATTTGATATTCAATCTTTAAAGTTTGGTAACATATTTTGGGAATAGTTATTAAAAATTGATTCCTACTTATGGACTGGAGTACCAAATTTTATTTTTCTAATAATATATTATATTTATTATGTTCCTACTAATATACTATAATATATAGTAATGTATTAGTAAATAGTATTATATGTTATAATTTATGATTCTACAGGATTAACTAGTTCATTAAGATAAATTTTATGTATAAACCTTTGGTAGTCTCTAATTTGAAATGCTGTTTATGTATCATAAGAAATACTAGAATATTTCAAATTTTTTAAATACAAAATGTACTTGACATTGTTATTGATTAAAGAATAGGAACATGTGAAGCATATTAATTCACTTGTCAATAACTTTTGTGTTGTTGATTACACATCAAATATGCTTCATTAATCTAATTAATAAATCCATTTCAAAATTTGGATGTTGCCAAAATACATTGCTAAAATTCATTAGTGATCCGCTTTTTCATGTTAGTGACATCAAAACCATAGGCAGCCTTCCATGGATACCAAAGGGTCTCAAAGGAAGGAAGGAAGGAAGATACATACAACACCTATGGATTGCTGTAACATAGGAAAAGCAACTACAGTGAACTGAAAAACTAGCTATTAATCAAATGAATAAATTGCTTTTTACCCTCTTGCAATTTGGTACTTTACCACAAAACTTTGCTAAGATTTAAAAATTTACATGTAACCCTCACATAATTTGGGTTAAATTGTCACCATTTAATTTTTCATTAAAACTAACGGTCAATATTTAAGAGTCAATATCAAACGAATAAATTGATAAATTCAACATTTCACTACTTTTTTTCCCAAATACAAAAAAAACAAGAAAGAGAAATAATAAACAGGTAAATAAGAAAGAGGAAATACCAAAACTTTAATAACTGCAAATATCATTATAGGCTCCTAAACCAAATATTTAATAACTAAAAATCTTTAACGTTATTTTCTATTTTCTATTTATCTATTTTTTATGTTCCTTTCTCCCTTTTGTATTTGGAAAATTAACATTTATTAAAATTTAGTAGGCCAAAATATAGCTTTTTAAAATCATCTCTTTTCTTTCCAAAGAAAAGAACAAAAACAAAAAAAATTGTGAAAGGGTGAATTTGTCAATTTATTTATTTGACTTTGATTTTTTAATGTTGACTATTAGTTTTAACAGAAAAAATAACACTAACACTTAATTCCAAATCATAAGGAGGTTATATATAAAATTTTAAACTACACTAAAAAAAGTTTTTAAACCATAGGATGGTTATATAATAAGGTACCAAACAACATAAGTGTAAGAGGTAATTTACCCTAATTAAATTAACATGTAATTAACTTGTGCCGCCCCCGCAAGAACCCCACTTTGGGAGTTGTTCACATCTCAAATGTATGTTTTCCTTTTTCTGATTGTTGAATTTAGCTTCTTATGAAGGAAATGAGCTGAATGAAGTCTTTTAACAAGATTCTTCTGACTGATGCTGAAATCATTGTCCATCTGCGAAATAAAGGAAGGTTCAGTCAGATAATTCGTCAATTTACAAAAACGTAGAAATTGAAGAATCTTTAAAAAAAACTATTGAAAAAGCTTCGCTAATTTCTCAATATAACATTATAAGTGAAGAACATACAGCAGTTCTACGGTGAACAAAGACCTTTTTTATTCCTCCAGTTTTTCATAAGACCTTTTTTCTTTTCTCAATATAAGGATTGAACAAAGACCTTTAATCAATGGATTGTAAACTGGGATTACCTCTGCAACAATGATAATCTCGTAAGTTATTCCCACAAATGGTATGATGTTACCACTAATTACAGTCAAGTTGAGCTTTTCAATCTCAGAAAGTATGTTTGCAAGGACATCTTTCTCTTTCTCACATCTGATTGTCAGAAGGATTTTCTTTTCATACATTCTGACTTCAATCTCAGGAAGCTGTTCGTCAGAGCAAACAGAAGAACTTTTAGTGATAGAACAACTGCGTTGTTCTTCATGAACCTGTGACTTCTTCACAACCACAGCTTGATTTGGATTATATTGCTTTAATTTGTTGTTCTCTTCTTTCAGCTGATTGATGTATTTGAGAGCTTCTCCCATGATTGAAATTCTGTCCGTCTGAAAAAATATCAAATTTTCTTAGTAAAACCTCCAAGAAATTGGAAAAACAATGTGCAGAAAAATAACTTATTGGACATGAATATAGCACAGTGATAAAGTGCTTTTGTCAACTCCTCGTCCTACAGAAAGGATTTCCTGTCGATTCTCAGAGTCTCAATTCCTAGAACTTAAAAGCATTTCCATTACTGTTCCCCTCATTACGTTACGGTTCTCAATGAACAATAAAAGAAATAATTCAATTACCTTTGTGATGCCTGGAAGAAGTGTAGACAGGGCAATGAATTGCTTGTTAAGAGTCTCTCGCCGCCTCTTCTCCGCTAGCAAATTTTTCTTATATTGCAATCTCCTTGCTGCTAAACTAGGGATCTTATTCTTCTGATTTGATGTACATGGTGATTTATCATTAAGTTGTTCAGGCATAGATGATAAAGGGAGTATATCATCAATACGGTCGACACGTGAAGAAGAAGACTTACAAGGACTGGAAAGGTTTTCAGGAGTGAAGAAAGAATTGCCAGAAAAAAGCTGATCTAGAAAGGCTGGGAACAAATCCTTTTCTTCTAAAAAATAGTCTAGTTCACAATTATCACCTAAAGTAGCTTCTATGTCCTCTGGAGAAAAATCTGTGAAGGGATCCATATTCTTTTTTGCAAAATATTTGCCTGAGTTTTTCTTTGGGATTGTACCTTTTCGCAAGTAACACTACTCAGGGAATAGTGGTTTATATACTCGAACCTGAGGTTTATGGAATCTGGATTTAAGATAAGGAGATGGGAGTTTAGACTGGAAATGAATAATTTAACTTAAGGTTTGCGTCAAAACTGAGTTGTACTGTAACTTTGTGCATGTGAATGGCACTGGGGAATTAATTCGGCCTGGATAGTTTAAAGAGGGCCACATGTTTGGATCTGGTAGTTAGGGATAAGAAGAGTGTGGAAGGGTTGAGAGAGATAGAATAAAAAAATTGTCTGCTACATTTACCAAACTAAAAGTATTTTCCTTTTTTAGCCCCCATTGAAATTTTATATTAGCTCCGCCACTGCTTTTGCAAGCATGGACATATAAAACATGGTCTAATTAGTTTGTTGAGCACAGATGATAGCAATTCTGATGTAAGTAAGCTTTGTGGTTAAGGTTTGTTGTATATAAACAAATAGTCTGATCATCATCTTTAGAGATGAGAATATAGACAAATGAGTTTGATTAAGTTAATTCATGCAATGACATGGCATTGGAAATTTGGAATCAATCTAATATCACTATTTGGGTGAAATAACGTTTGCACATTGATCTACTAATCCCATTGCAGTTGGGATAAAACAACCAGACGAGAATGGTTGGAAGATGGGACGAAAGGAGTATATACCTCATGATGTAATTTTCTTCCCTAAATATTCAAATACCTACTGTAAACATGATTTAATGCAAAACCTATATCGGTTTCTTTTCTTCCCACCTTTCTCATTGTTGGCATATTAAATTAAGCAAAAAAAAAAAAGAAATTTCTACATTATTATTTAGCAGTGTTTTAATCAAGTTACGATTTTAGTAAATTCAATTTGAGTCAAGTTATGGTAGTTTTATTATTTAAGAATTAATATTTTATTAGAAAATTTCTTATGATTATAAGACTTATTTATTAAGTGACGTAGTTTACAATTAGGGAGTCTTACTATTATATCAGTTAAGAAGACTGGAGCATTGAGAGCCTTGTCATTATGTATGATTAATGATATATTAATGATATTTATTCCTCTCTCTCCCACACATACTTATTTGTGTGTAAATTGCCTTCCCATAGACATGGATTCTATAAAATATATCTCCTATATCTTTGGTGAAATTTTTTAGTTCTACATATGGTATTAGAATCCTAGGTTTGAGAAATTAATCTAGGGGTGCCTGTGAATATTGAAGAATTGTCCTGGCTACAAGGTTAGTCTTGAATATTTTCCGCCATCAGAGTTAGTATAAAAATTACTGCAAAGAAGTTATATTTTTAATGAAAATTTTAGTTTTACATATGGTATTAGAACCCTAGGTTCAAGAAATTAATCTTGGGTGCCTGTGAATATTGAAAAATTGTCCAGACTATAAGGTTAGCCTTGAACATTTTCAACTGTTAGAGTTAGAGCACAAAAAGTACTATAAAGAAGTTAGTTGATTGAGTTAAACTACAAAAATGGTCATGGAGTGTCCAGTTGGTGAACATTGGACAAGAAGATTGGTCCAAAAGAATTGTCAAATTGATTGTGGATATGAAGATAGAGATTGAAAAAGAGTCCTATCAGTTGAGTCGTAATTACGAAAATCACAAAGTGATGAGAAGTGATGAGTTGTCAATAAATTGATATCAAATTATGTGATAAAAACAATCTATGCTGGTGCAAGGATTATTGCAACAGGAAAAGAGTTTGCAGATGATAAGTGACTAATTTGAGTTACATTTGAATGATATTTTATGTTATTTTTAGTCACTTTTGCAATGCTATAAGAAGAAAATGGATTATTTTGGCTATAATTAGTTTTAAATGCTCTTAAGTGTTTAAATGAGGTTTATGTCTCTTTTTACTTGCATTTTGTCCATAATTTTTATAGGAATTGGAAATAGACTTCATATGGATGAAAAAGGAAAGTTGACAGTTTTGACATATTTTCGTATTTCGCCTATAACTTGAGTTACAATGATCGGATTGAGATGATTCTTGAACCATGTTGAATATAAGAAATGGATCTACAATTCTTGTGAAGATATCAAAATCTAGTTTAAAGGTTTTCTAAGTCAAAAAGCCGAATTACAGTAGCCAATTTCTATGGTCGAAACTGAAATGAGGCATTGAGTAGTGAAGGGTATTTCAGTCATTTCCAAGCCTACACAAATTCAAATGAGGTGATTCTTGATGCATTAGAAAGCTAACTCAAAGGGATACAAGTTTTGTGTTTTGGTCAAGAGTTAATTCAGCTTCTATCATTGAAAAAAGTTTAGTTGAAATTGAGGCAAAATTGGAGCAACATTGAAGACTGAACAGATATTCAAAGAAAAGCAGGGGAGCAATCCGGCTGACAATCCGGCCAGATTATGGTCGGATTATTGGCTGGAATCTTGTCAAAAATGGCTGCTCTCCACTTTCACAACTTGTTTTCTCCTCCAATAATTCACAGCTATTGATGGACGTGTGACAACCACTTAGCAGCTATAAAAGGGATGTTTGAAGCCTCATTTCTTGAATAAATTCATCTATATATAGCCAAGGAGTTACAAGAACAAAGAGAGTTTGGAGAGTGCAAGAAATACTACAAAAATGTAGTTCTTACATTTTCTTAGTGTTAGGTTAGTATCGTATACGATAGTTTAACTAGTTAGTTTATCCTTCTTGTTTATTAGCTAGACAAAAATGAAAAAGGAGATGAAGATGGAGGAGATGAACTCATGTGATAAGGGTTACATTTCTTTCCAAACTCTTTATCTTTTGTGCTTCATTCTATTTTTTAGTTAATATACAAGTTTGGATTCTATGTTTATTATGTGTTTCTAAAGTTTATGCCTTGGATTTGGTTGAACTCTCTATGATTGTTAGTATTTATTATTTGGCTATTTGATGCTATTATTTTGAGCAAGTTGTTTAGCACTTTAGTTCTTTAAATCATGATTAACTTGGTAACATTAATTGTAATTATCTAAAGGTGTTATTTTTTCAATAAAAATTAAGATTTAACACTAGTTCAAGAAACGCTGAACCTAGGGAGTATATTCACGAGAGTAAAAGTGTACCTTTGTAGCTTTAGTGATTTATTTCATTTAATTTCATCGAAAAAATGAACTTATAGCTAATTTCATAACCACGAGAATAGTTGATTCACTACGAGAGTAGGTTTCACATGCATAAGGAAACTACGCCATAACTAGTCAAGTTAGTAATACTCAGTAATCCAAAAATAGTACTTGCATGAGTAGTTAGGGATACTATAGCTTAAGGAGATTTTGTATGCTATTTTCTTGCATAAGTTTAGCATAGTTTTGTTTCTTTTAATTCATTGATTGTCTAAATAATAAAGAAGTTTTAGTAGTGCCGGTAATTGTCTAATCTTTCTTGTGGGATCGACCTGATATATGCCCTAAACTATTTGTTGACCTGTATACTTGCAGTAAAACGGGTATATTTCGAAATTAAACTTGTACTTGTATCAAAAATCTGTCAAGTTTTTGGCACCGTTGCTGGGGAGGATTTGTGGCAATATCGGCGTGAAGAGCAATTTTATTAGTTTAGACATTTTAATAGTTTTTCTTGTGTATTAATTGAGTCTAATTTGTTGAGTATTTATCAAGTTAGTTCTGAATGTTATTTTCTTTTATTTTAGTGTTTATTGTGTATATGTGTTTTATCACCTATTCTTCTTACTAATCTTGCTCTTAAGTTGTTTAAAATCAATTTTAGGTAATGAGGAGGGTAGATCAATTTGGAGAACAATGTATAAGAAGTGGAAGTTTAGCAATGAATGGCTACTACGTGCAAAACTCCTTGAATAGAGATAATCAAGAAATTGACGAAGGTTTGTCATTTGAAGATGGTTTGAGGAGCTTAAAGGCTAAACTTGATGTTATAACGTTAAAAGTTCAATTGGACACTATTATGAATGAAATTGAGCAAAAGAGGAATGTTAATGCTTTTAGTTTTAATCATGTGATTTGTGACTTGTGTGGAGGTTATCATGCTACTTATACATGTATACAAGTATAAAATGTGGATTATTTTGATAAATTTGGCCATTACGATCCTTATCTTGATCAATATGATCCTAATTGGGGCAATTCTTATGCTTATGGTTGGGATAATCAATGTGCTAATAGTGCTTCTTCTTGTTTATATGATTACCAATCCGTATATGTTTAATACGAATCTAAGTCATCTTGTGAATTAGCAAAAGAAACATTAGCTAATGTATCTTTACCTTGAAAACTAGAAAGTGAACCATTATCTAATGATTCTAATGATAGGGTGTTAATTGTTAGTAGTTTTATCGTTAATTTCCCTTTTTGTCCTTGTCAAATATTGTTTTAATTGTTAACATATACTTATATTTGGTATTTGGATCTAATTTCAGGAAGTGGAGCAGAAGAGTGCTAAAAAAAGGGATCTTCTTGAGGAAATTGCTCCACACGTGGGAAGCTTCCAAAAGATCCACAAATCTAGCTCAATGCTACAAGCGGGCCCCTTTTCCTTCCTTTTACTAACTAGCAGTTTGCTAGTATTAGGAGTTTTTTAGTATTGGAATTTTTTACTAGCATTAGGAAACGAAAAAACAGGGAACATTCAGTAGTGCCTTACCTTTTGTTTTCTTTTCATTATTGGATAGGAATCGACGGGAGAAAAAGGGAGAGTCATTTTTGTTTAGATTAGGAATAGCTTCGTTCTGGCTTTGGGTTTCGTTTTCTTTTCGTTTTCCATTATTCACGATTGGAACACAGCTTTGTCATTATTATTGATTATTAGAGAAAAGATGATGCCTTCGAAATCAGTTAAATTGCATGGACATTTTCTTATGAGGCGTGGCTAAGTTTTTCATCTAGTCAAGGATCAACGCGACGACGCAGTCCCGAATATCTGTGAGATCGAATTAGATTTCATGCGTTCTTTAACTTGTTAATATTTGCACGTTTTCTATTTGAAATTCTATGAGATTATTTTGTTGATTGGATGTCAAGGGCCCAATATTCATGGTGACTTGTTAATCTCTTGCCAATTTAATCAATTAAATCCGTAATTATTTAGTCGATTAATATTTGTGGCAACTAGCGTTTATACACGTTAGGGGAACGTGCAATCTGATTTAAATAACCCTCGTAGCGTGTTATTGATTGGGGTTAGATTTTTCTAGTTCTTAATACATTTAGGGAATTAACCCCTACAGTCGTACCTAAGAGTGTTTCCTGGTTAAGGATAATTAATGGTCGTACCTTGGTTATCAATAAAATAAGGAAAAATTGGTCGTCAGAGATTGTTGGCGACTATAACTAACCTGTTAATAAGATTAAGTGAATCTCCCTTACATCAATGATCGGATGAGTGGACTGTGTCTGAGATGTTGCATCCTTGGCTAGAGTTTGTCTATTATTGATTTAATTCCTACCTACATTCGTATTAGTTAATTGTTTGTCTTTGGTTGAATTTTTTAATTGCTCTTATTTTTATTCCGGCAAAAAAATCCCCCACTACCAATTGAAACTTCAAAGAGGCAAATACCTCAATCCCTGAGAAGACGACCTTACTTGCCCTTTATACAAATCAATAATTCCTTGTGAATAAGCAGCCCCATTCTGGTATATCGGATTAAACAAACTCTTCGGGAACAGGGTGAATCAAATAACCCATTACACACCTAGAGTCCCTGCTCCAGTATTTAGAATCGGGTTTTGATAACTTTAATTGACAACTAGATTTTTTTTTATTATTGCACATGTATCGATAACCTGTCAATTTTTGGTGCCATTATTGAGAACTGGCGTTGGTTTATTTGTTTCTTTTAAGTTCATTTTCGTTCTAATTTTTTGGTATTTTCCTAGCATATGCCTCATTCTTCTCGTACATGCGAATTAATCTTTGATCCTGAAGTAGAGAGGACTGAGCGGAGAACACGAAAAGAGACCAGACAGCTCAGAGAGGAGCAATCTAGTGGTCCGGAAGTTGAAGCGACACATTCACTTGGTGATACTTCGAGTGACTCGGATCGAGAAGAAGTTACCATGGCTAATGCACGAACACTAATGGAGTTGGCTGCTCCTGATTTAAATCAGCAGCTTTTATGCATTACTTTCCCAAATTTGAATGATAATACTCCATTTGAATTAAAATCCGGTCTAATTCATCTCTTGCTATCTTTCCATGGTTTACCAGGTGAGGAGCCTTACAAGCACTTGTAAGAGTTTGATGTCGTTTGTAACAGTATGAAACTCCCAAGAATTACAGAAGAGCAGATAAAAATGAGGGTATTCTCCTTCTCTCTGAAAGACTCTGCGAAAGACTGGCTGTATTACCTACCCCCAGGTAGCATCACCACTTGGGACCAACTAAAGAAAAAGTTCTTGGACAAATATTTTCTTGCATCTCGGGCTGCCAGCCTAAGGAAAGAGATATGTGACATCAAACAACACCCAGGCAAGTCTCTCTATGAGTACTGGGAGAGGTTCAAAAAGTTGTGCATCAAGTGCTCTCAGTACCAAATAAGTGAGCAACTGCTCATCCAATATTTCTATGAGGAGTTACTCTTCAGAGGTAGAAGCATAATCGATGCTGCAAGTGGAGGAGCGTTGGTGAACAAGACTCCTCGAGAAGCGTGGGAGCTAATTGAAAGAATGGCCAAGAATTCGCAGCAGTTTGGTACCAGGGAAGATGTCCCGACACGCAGAGTGAATGAGGTAGAGACATCCTCTATCCAACAACAGTTGACTAAGTTAACATCCTTTGTTAGGCAATTGGCTGTAAGGAATGCACCACAAGCCAAGGTGTGTGGGATTTGTACTGCCATGGGTCATTCTACAGAGTTGTGCCCAATGATTCAAGAAAAGAGTGCAGAGCAAGTAAACATAATTGATCACATGCCCGCGCCAATACAGCTATACAATCCATACTCGAACACATACAATCCGGATTGGAGAAATCACTCTAACCTCAGTTATAGAGGAAATAGGCAATCGAATTTTGTGCCGAATAGACCACAAGCGTACCAACAGCAATATCAACCTCGCCCGCCACCACCTTCTCCAAGCTCAAGTCTGTCTATAGAAGAGATGATGAAGCAATTAATTGCTAATCAACAAAAGACGGATTCTGACCTACAAAATATAAGAAATCAGATAGGTCAGATGCAAGCGATACAAAATCAGATAAGTCAAATGGCAATATCAATCAGCAGTCTGGAGTCTCAAGTAAACGGAAAATTGCCTTCCCAACCTGAACTGAATTTGAAGAACGTAAGTGCAATGACCTTAAAGAGCGAGAAGGAGATTCAGGGGCTCGAACTCGCTACTCCAAAGGATAAGGATAAAGAAAAGATAGAGAAAGAGCTTGAGCAGGAGGACAGAAATAGCAAAAATCCAGTAGTACTCCCTGACCTAATCATTGAGGTTAAAACTAATCCGCCTCCCTTTTCTAACATGTTGAAAAAATCGAAGAACCAAGACAAGGAGAAAGAGATCTTAGAGGTATTCCGCAAGATAGAAATCAACATTCCCCTGCTAGATGCAATCAAACAGGTGCCAAAATACGCTAAATTCTTGAAAAATTTTGCATCAACAAGAAAAAGTTGATGAGGATGAACATATTGTGGTAGGTGAGAATGTTTTAGCGATTTTACAAAGAAAACTACCATCTAAATGCGGAAATCCAGGTATATTTACTATCCCCTATAAGATTGGACATTCTAAAATTTAAAATGTCATGCTAGATTTAGGGGTTTCTATTAATGTGATACCTAAATCAATCTATGATTCCCTAAATTTAGGACCTTTAAAAGAAACAGGAATAATAATTCAATTGGCTGATCGTACATTTGTTTATCCGGATGGGATAGTTGAGGATGTTTTAGTGCAAGTAGATGAATTAAATTTTCCTGCTGATTTTTATGTGCTTTAAATGAATGATAGAAGTGCCCCAAATCCATCACCCATTATGTTAAGAAGACCATTCTTGAGTACTGCCCAAAGTAAGATTGATGTTAGTAGGGGTACTCTCACAATAGAATTTGATGGAGAAATAGTCCATTTTAATATTTTTAATACAATGAAACATCTTGTTAACTCTCATTCTGTGTTTGCTATTCAAGCTACTAATCCCTCTGTGCAAGAATTTTTCGACTTTGGTTGTAGGGGTAAATTCAAAGTTCCTGCGAACAAGTATCAGGGGATGAAAGCGATTTATAAGGTGAAAATGAGTAGAAGATTAAGAAAGAAGGCTGCACTCAATGGCTATTTCGATCCTGGAGGAAGGCCACCGATTACAAAAAAAATTGAATTACATCTAGATTGAAGAGTGGTATTTAACGTCTAGCCAAAGACGTTAAAGAAAGACGCTTTTTGGGAGGCAACCCAAATATTGGTTTTTTTTTTGTTGTTCAATTATTTCAATTTGTCATTTCTCACTTGGATAATAGTTGATCTTGATATTTTCCTCCACTGTGACCAAGAAAGGTGATCTTGGCGTGCCCACGCAAGGAGGGCATGCGTTATTCTTATAATCCTTATCCTCATGGTCAGTAGACTTTTGCAAAACATGGTGTGCCCACGCCATGTTGGTAAAACCTCAGCATCTTACGACATTGGCAGGAAGCGAAATCATGGTGTGTCCACGCAAGGAGGGCACGCGTTAAATTGCAAAAAGTGACTCCCAAGATCAGTATAGTTTTCCCAATTTTGGCATGCCCACGCCGTATTTGACGATCCAAAATAAAAGGAAAATTTTTTTAAAAAATTAGAAAAATGAAAATAGAAATATCTTCCGTTTTAACCTTCAGTTTTGTTTTTCAAAATTCAAAATTTAAAATTTTAATTCAAAAAAAAACTATTTTTTCCTTTTTCTTCTTTTTTTTTTCTTTCTTTCCTCTTTTCTTTTTTCCTCTCTTCCCTTGCTTCTCCTTTTCTTTTTTTTTTTCTTTCGGCTGAAACCCCTCACTCTCCCCCTCTCCCGCTGCTCTCTCTCCCTCCTCTTCGCGACTATTCACAAACGCCGCCGCCTCCAAGCCTCCCGCCGCTGCCGCTACTGAAGCCCGCGCGCCGCACCGCCATCGCGGCAGCGCCTCACCCACCGCTTTGACCCCCACACTGTCCCTGTGATTTTAGGGAAGTTCCGTTGCCCTTCTCCTTGCTTGCTATTTCTTTGTTCCATTGAGGTCAATGTACCATTCAGGTATGGAGGGGGAATTCGCCTGGTGTCTCTTTAATTTCCACTTTTCTTATTCTGTTTTTCTTATTGCTTATCTTGATGAATATTGTGGCAACTCATTCTTCTATTGCTAGATGTGGGTTATTTTATAAATTTAGTTTCGGTGGCAAGTAAGAGCATGTTGTCTTAGTGAATATTGTGAGTTTAATGACTCTGTGCGAATCATGGTTAACTTGTTTGGAAATGTAAATATTTTGCTAGCAACTATTATATGGATTGGTCCCCTGTTGACCTTAGTTCTCCATGTTTAGGAGATGACGTAAGCCATGATCTTTAATTGTCTGGTATTTTGGTGTTTTGTTGTGAATAACATATGGCTATACTCCGCTAGTGTTGTCACCCAGTAACCGGGAGTTTTCACCACAAGTATTGACTCTCGCGTCAAAAAGTGCCGATATCTATGAGTAGGTGGTCCTGATGCGGTGAAAAGTTGAGTAACTGGGATTTTTCATCTAAAAATGTCAAAGTTCACGTTAAAAGACTTTAATGACTTGGGACTAAGCACTTATTCATTCAAAAAAAAAAAAAACAAAAAAAAAATGCAAAAAGAGAAAAACAAGAAAAGAAACGGATGTGAAAAATATGTAAGCATATGATCATGTTGGCTTGCAGATCCTTGGTTTTCAATGTTGAGATTTTGGTTGCCAGTTGGGCCAATTGCTGACTGTTGTTAGTTTAATATTTTGCTTTCCTAAACAAGTTAGACATGAATTGTACGAGTCTGTGATTTCAGGAGCTAATAGGGAGGATTATGTCTTGATACTTAGCCACTGAACTTTGATTTTGGTATAAGCACAGCTTGGCAATAGATAACGTAGGAGCTGACCTTTGCTTGAGTTTAGTTGTTGTCATGCTTGAGGACAAGCATGATTTAGGTGTGGGGGGAATTGATAGGATGCTAATTGTTAGTAGTTTTATCGTTAATTTTCTTTTTTGTGTGACGCCCCCACTACTCCCTAAGGCGAACCAAAGGGTATCCGCAGGACGCCTGCCCAACTCTCGCCAGGACTCAAGACCAATTTTGTTCAGGCTTAATACAATATTATTTATCGCAACAAGGCAAGTAAGAAAGATAAGTCACTTCCATAAGTAACATTAAAATTTACGCCACAAGTTTCACAATATAACAATCATCCAATTCTTATCTTTGATGCCAAAAGATATCTCAATCCCCAAAGTACAAAATAGCCAAGCAGTCTAGTCAATTACATTTGGACCCTAATACAAAAATACTTCAAAAGGGGTTCCATCAACTTCCACATTCTCCATCCCTGTTAAGGAAAACAAATCTACGAGATGAACAAAACGCTCGTGAGGTCAAGAACACACATGCAAGCACATAGTCCAAGTAACAAGCCCAAATAACAGGTCAAATGATACAGTGTGAGTAATTAACAATTCAAGTGAAATGTAAAACAGAAACAATTCAAGGATATGGTAGCTCTCAAGAGCTAAGTTTCACTTGCTTGCCAATCTCATGAGTATATCTTCCCGAAATAGGGTGTTAATTGTTAGTAGTTTTATCGTTAATTTCCTTTTTTGTGTGATGCCCCCACTACTCCTTAAGGCGAACCAAAAGGTATCCGCAGGACGCCTGCCCAACTCTCGCCAAGACTCAAGACCAATCTTGTTCAGGCTTAATACAATATTATTTATCGCAACAAAGCAAGTAAGAAAGATAAGTCGCTTCCATAAGTAACATTAAAATTTACGCCACAAGTTCCACAATATAACAATCATCCAATTCTTACATTTGATGTCAAAAGATATCTCAATCCCCAAAGTACAAAATAGCCAAGCAGTCTAGTCAATTACATTTGGACCCTAATACAAAAGTACTTCAAAAGGGGTTCCATCAACTTCCACATTCTCCATCCCTGTTAAGGAAAACAAATCTACGAGGTGAGCAAAACGCTCGTGAGGCCAAGAACACACATGCAAGTACATAGTCCAAGTAACAAACCCAAATAACATGTCAAATGATACAGTGTGAGTAATTAACAATTCAAGTGAAATGTAAAACAGAAACAATTCAAGGATATGTAGCTCTCAGGAGCTAAGTTTCACTTGCTTGCCAATCTCATGAGTATATCTTCCCGAAATGACTCTTCCTCATCCGGGTCGATATTTTCAATCCGTAGATCTCCACTTACTTCTCACGTCCATCCACCGTACAACCCTTACAGGGCCCGAGCGACATTTATAAGGCGATACTCCACGAGTATGCCAAACAAGATCTCTCGATAGATCAAGCTTATCATGTAATTCTCATGGCTCACCGAAGTTCCAAACCAAGCCCATGCCAGCTCGAGTTCCAAGGTCAACTTATGAGTTTGGGCTTCCCCCATGTACATTTGAGTGTCGAGAAGGTTCACTCCAACGACGTATGCAGCCATAGCATATTATTTCATGTAATTCAAGCATTCGATACATTCAAGCATTTGAACTTTCGAGCATTTGACTTATTAAAATATTTCAAGTATGAGTGATTCATTTCAAATGAGAACGAGTGCGATAAAGTACACACTCGACTCCATTTTCAAAATCTCAAGTCATTGATAGTAAACAAGCATGTATAAGGTTTACAGGAGTTCAAGTAGTCACACACTTGACACTCACCAAATAAAACAAGAAGGAATGTCACTCGAAATTCAAGCGTCCACCGTAGAATTCTCTTGAAAGTCCTCGTGCAAGCCTGAGTAAATTAATAGTGAATTATCATTTATAAACCCCAATTATCACGCATGAGTGTACGCTTGTACAATCCGAGAAAATTTCACGGAAGTGAGCCTAATTTATTCATAAATTAAGGTCCAAAAGTGGGGTTTTAAAAGTACAAGAGAAATCGAGTTTTCGCCCTTGAAATCAAGGTAAAACGTTCAAGTGATATCGAGGGAAAAGGAGAATTCGAACAACTCTATTT
Source organism: Coffea eugenioides (assembly GCF_003713205.1). Classification (NCBI taxonomy): domain Eukaryota; kingdom Viridiplantae; phylum Streptophyta; class Magnoliopsida; order Gentianales; family Rubiaceae; genus Coffea; species Coffea eugenioides. The sequence goes on from NC_040040.1 coordinate 47,047,566, forward strand.
TCCTTAAGTTTTGGAAATTTCAGTTTTGATACGAGATCTTTGAAAAATCATATCTCACTTGATACAAGTCCAAAATTAGAAAACTTGATACCGTTGGAAACTCCTTCCAAAGTAATAAAAGTTCTTAGAATACACTTTTCCATGATTCCAAACGGAAGTTATTCAAAATTTAGTTCAAAGTTACTATTTTTGGGCACTTGAGACAGATTTAGGTTGGTTTTTGGCCAACTTTGAAAATTCGGCAAAATTCACTTGATTTGAACTAATCTCTGAAATTTAGAACTCTATTAGAGTTGCAATCCAAGTTTAAAACAAAACAAACGAAACAAGAATCAGAGTGTTGAGCACCAATATATGATAGCTCAAAGTTGGTGAAAACCGAAACTGTTAAGCAAAATTCCAGATTTAAACTTCAAACTTTGGAACTTTGGTTAGGTATCGAAACGGACTCAGAAAGGCACCAAATTTGGTATGAATATACTACAATATAAGGTCTACTCATCTGCCAAAATTCATAGAAAAATATGTACGAGAAATCTGTTAACGAAACCACTAAATTTCCTCAAACAGGGTTCATTGGTGTAGACAAGGTCTAATAAACATTCCAAGATAGGTTTGGTAGGTGATTAACACCAAGAATCTCGAATTAACAAGTCTCAATCAAGTTTAGTAACAATTCTGCCCAAAAGGAAGGTTTTCCTTCAAGAAGTTAGTTTCGAAATACGGCCACAAATCACTCAATTCAATTCAGAATTAGACGTGGTTGGTGGCGTTGGAAAACACCTTCATAAAGCTACAATTTTTTTAGAAGAAACCATTTTCAAAATCTGTCCACTACTGGTCCACATTTGAGCCTCAAGTTATAGTTCATGTTCTGCCTTCCAGGGAACTAACGAAACAGGGCAGCCAAGTTCAAACTGTTAGTACGAATTACTCATATGGAATCAGGATGTACATTTTATACCGTTGGAAATCTAGAAATTTCTAGTTTCCAGTGCCGCAAACAGCACTCTATTTCGACATCGGAGTAAAAAGTTATGGCCGAAAGAAAAGGACTGCCTGGGCAATCCGGGAAACTTTTCCAGTTTTTCTAAACCTTTGAAATCACTACAATTGACCAACCAAATCATGTTATTTTTCAATAAAACTTTCTACACCATTCATATAACATGTATACATCATAAACAAGTCATTAGAACCTCAAATTTTCGCACCAAAGTGCACGAACATGGCAGGGGTAAAATGGTCACTTTTGTTCATTGCACCTTCCTCGAGTTTCTACCAACAACCCAACATTATTCCACTAATTTAAGCACTAAACCAACATTAATAGCATCATCATTCATCAAATCAGTCCATCCAACCAAAGTGGGAGTTCATAGAGCCCACACAACAATTTTTCCAACATAAACAAGCTACCCACATGCATGCATAAGCTTATATATGCACTACTACTTCCATAAAGCAAGATTTGAAGGATTGATCGTGGTTTACCTTCTTAGATGAACTAAGACAGAATTTTTGGTCCAATGAACCCCAAGAAAACCGTGAAAAGCAGCACTCTTTCCTAGCTTGATGTAATCTCCAAGTAATTAGTTAAGTGTGGTTAAGGTTTGGTGCGATTTGGTGAAGATTAAATGGTGAAATGAATGAGAATTTGGAGCTGTCTTTTTCTTCCTCCTTGGCCGGCTGTTTGAAGCAAAGAAAAGAAGAGATGTGCAGATGGTAAGCTTCCATGAGAAGCTTTAAAATTTGTGGCCAAAAGTTGCTTCAAAAGTCAATTAGGAATAGTGCGAGTACGCGCGCGTTTCGTGCTCGATTCTACTCGAGTTTGTTTCACTAGTGTACTAAACCTTTAATGCACTTCCATTCATATTATTATTATCCACTCTTATGCGTCTAAAAATAATGGTCTAAAGTCCCTCAATTAATCGCGTGCGTAAAACGCGTACATCCTATTTAAGCGCGATAAAGTGAAGTTTTCAAGAAATTCTTATAACGATAGTATTACTAACTATCACTTGAGTACTTAAACATAAAATTACCTATTTTAGGACCATTGTACAAGTCTCCAATTTTTCAAGCTTACTGTATTCTCGAATCGATTATTGACTCCAATCGCGTATTCACTATTTTCACTTAACGAGCTTCCAAAAAATTAAATTTTGCAACAAGCCACTTTAAAAATATAATTGATTTATAAACTCATGTAATTAGGTCTAAAGAGCCAAGAAAATATTATTCAGGGCAAATGGCCAATTAAATAATTAAATGAGCTAGAAATTAGGAATTTAAAATAGATAAATTTTGTGAGTCTTCACATTTTGTCCTTACCAAATATTGCTTTAATTATTAACATATACTTATATTTGGTATTTGGACTTAATTTCAGGAAGTGGAGCAGAAGAGTGCTAAAAAAGGGGATCTTCTTGAGAAAATTGCTCCATACGTGGGAAGCTTCCAAAAGATCCACAAATCTGGCTCAATGCTACAAGCGGGCCCTTTTTTCTTCCTTTTACTGACTAGCAATTTGCTAGTATTAGGAGTTTTTTAGTATTGGAGTTTTTGACTAGTATTAGGAAACGAAAAAATGAGGAACATTCAGTAGTGCCTTACCTTTTGTTTTCTTTTCATTATTGGATAGGAACCGACGGGAGAAAAAGGAAGAGTCATTTTTTGTTTAGATTAGGAATAGCTTCATTCTGGCTTTGGGTTTCGTTTTCTTTTCGTTTTCCATTATTCATGACTGGAACACAACTTTGTCATTATTATTGATTATTAGAGAAAAGATGATGCCTTTGAAATCAATTAAATTGCATGAATATTTTCGTATGAGGCGTGGCTAAGTTTTTCATCTAGTCAAGGATCAACGCGACGACGCAGTCCCGAATATCTGTGAGATTAAATTAGTTTTCATGCGTTCCTTAACTTGTTAATATTTGCACGTTTTCTATTTGAAATTCTATGAGATTATTTTGTTGATTGGATGTCAAGGGCCGATATTCATGGTGACTTGTTAATCTCTTGCCAATTTAATCAATTAAATCCGTAATTGTTTAGTCGATTAATATTTGTGGCAACTAGCGTTTATACACGCTAGGGGAACGTGCAATCTGATTTAAATAACCCTCGTAGCGTGTTATTGATTGGGGTTAGATTTTTCTAGTTCTTAATGCAATTAGGGAATTAACCCCTACGGTCGTACCTAGGAGTGTTTCCTGGTTAAGGATAATTAATGGTCGTACCTTGGTTATCAATAAAATAAGGAAAAACTGGTCGTCAGAGCTTGTTGGCGACTATAACTAACATGTTAATAAGATTAAGTGAATCTCCCTTGCATCAGTGATCGGATGAGTGGACTGTGTCTGAGATGTTGCATATTTGGCTAGAGTTTGTCTATTATTGATTTAATTCCTGCCTACATTCGTATTAGTTAATTGTTTGTCTTTGGTTGAATTGTTTAATTGGTCTTATTTTTATTCCGGCAAAAAAATCCCCCACTGCCAATTGGAACTTCAAAGAGACAAATATCCCAGTCCCTGAGGAGACGACCTTAGTTGCCCTTTATACAAATCAATAATTTTTTGTGAATAAACAGTCCCATTCTGATATATCGGATTAAGCAACTCTTCGGGAATTGGGTGAATCAAGTAACCCATTGCACATCTAGAGTCCCTATTCCAGTACTTAGAATCTGGTTTTGTTAACTTTAATTGGCAACTAGATTATTTTTTATTATTGCACAGGTATCGACAACCTGTCATCTAATGCATCTTGGGAGCTAGTCATAGAATATTCTTCTAATCAATTTAATTTATCTATAGAAAAGCTAGCAAATGCAACATCTGACCATTTTGATAGGGTTGAAGAAAAATTAGATGAATTAACCTCTCACTTTTGTAGAATACAAGAACAATTGCATATTTTGTGTGAAGTTATTTCTTTTAATGATATGAAAAACGACCATAGCATGAATGGTGGGAATGTTGTATGTGAAAATGGATTATATTTTGATCAAAATGATGAATCCAATTTGAGTTTTAATAAGGAAATGTCCATTTCATAAAATAATATCTCGGAACTAATCTTGAACCTCAAGAGGTGAGCCGTAATGACTTATGAGGAATGTATTGAGAATATTGGTTTTAAAAGTATTATTCTCCAAGAAAGCCATGTGAACATTCCTTTGGTGAGTTCTCAAGTAGTGCATATTCAAGATAATATATATGAAATACTTGAAATAGGTAAGTCACTTCTACCTCTCATATCATTAGATTATGTGACTTTTGATATCAAGCCACCTTTTAATAATCCACCACGACCTAAAATGGTGGATTATTCATTAACAAAGTGTCCTTGATAATGAGGTTTTATATTTAAGCTAATGACTATAAAGAAATGTTTGTTGCGAGGCAACCCAACGATTTCTTGTTTTTAGTAGGTTTTAGTTATTTAACTAGTATTTTTATGTGTTTTGTAGGTGGCAATGACAAGAATTCGTGCAAAATGTCTCAATTGCAAAAGTGACTATATTGAAGCAAAAAGAGAGTTTTCATGTTCATTTGATGCATTTCATGCATTTAAAATGCTTTATGTTTGTGTTATATTAATGCATGATCATGTATTTCTAAGTGTATTTGGTTGAGAAAAGCACATTTTTATGGTTTAAAGTGAATTTTTCTTGAAGAACATGAAAACAGTTGAAAACTAGGTAAGTGCGGAAACTTGGTCAAGCAGAAAACTGGAGGAAAAACTACAAAAATAAAAAATTTCTGCAGCAAATCCGGCCAGAAATCCAGCCAAGATTCGGCCGAATTTACTGCCGAATTGACAGGGGAGGCGAAAATTTTTTTTTGGCTCACTGGCCGGATATCCGGTGGGCCCGAATCCGGCCAGAAAGCGGCCGGATTCTGGCGGCCCATCAACCTTAAAGAGGAATCCGTTCACGGATTCCTTACAATTTCCCTTCCTTTCTTCTTCAACCTACACACACACTCACACCTAAAACACACACTACTCACCAAAATCACTCTTTTCACCATACAATCTTCAAATTAACTTTACCAAAACACTTCTCTTACCTTCTAGAGATGATTTCTTAGCTTTAACTTCATAAAAAATCAATGTTAATTTGGATTTGAGTCCGACAAGAATAAGGGTTTCAAATTTTTGAACTCTCCATTTGAGGTTGAATTAGAGTCAGATTTTAGGGGGTTTCTTCACCATTTGTATCCATAACCATCAACCAACAAGTTTGAGGAAACAGATCTTCACCAAATTTTGTCATTTTTCACTTTTTTTCTAATTTTCGGACAATTTTGAATTTCTTCATTTTGTAAAGTTTGGTGCTTTCCATTGTACTTATTGAGTTTATTGATGATTATTGGTGGTGGTCAACTCATGGGTTTATGATTATATGGTGAATCTAGTAATTTTTAGCTAATTTTGAGGATTAATGTGGCTAGATAATTATTAGCTAATTTCTTGAGTTAATTGGATTGAAAAAAAGTTTGTGAGATAGGAGATTTGCTCTAGGATATTTACATGTTAAGTTATACTTAATTTGCTTACCTCTTGATTTTTGGCATGTTTATTGTAGAATTTTTGGTGAATAGTAAATTAATGATCTTTTTAAGCCTAAAACTCATATTTAAGATGCTATTTAGCATTTAATTATGCTTATTTAGGTGATTAAGATGTGAGTGAGTTGTGTGTTTCTTTAGTTGTTTCCTCTAATTATTTAGACATTATTGCTTATTGCACTCATATGTTTCATTTGGAAAATTATAAGAGCACTTGTTGTTGATAGTAAATCTTGGTACCTACTTATGGTGTTGATTGATACTTATTGTGCAAGTAAGTTATGAATTTGTCTCTTTAAAGATAAGGGTAAATGCGAATGAGTATTCGTTATCCTTTATTTAACAATGTACCTATTTAATGAAGTTAATGTTTAATAAATTTATTTAAGTGCAATGGCTTGCACAAGAAAGTTGGGGTGAAATCTCCATCTCCCAAGAGAAAAAAAGAAGTTTCTACGTCTACTTCTAGACCACAGTGCACAAAAAGAAAAGCAAGTAGGTGATTTGTGCTTGAAGATGAACTATCATCAAAAGAGGGGATTCAACAACAAGTAAAAGAAGAACAAGAACAAGAGGAGCAAATTCCATATGATAGGTCGCGCTTCACCTCTGCCGAAAATGAAGCTTGGTATAATTCTCGAAGGGGAGCTAAGGTGTTGGTGGAGAAGGATATCACTCCTGATATTGAGGAGGCCTACCATCTCAAGGCTTATTTTGCTAAATTGGGATGGGAGAATTTCTTCAACCTCCAAACATTTATTATGAAGAGCTCGTTCATGAATTTTATACAAATATGGAGGGCAAACAGTCTTTTCACTTTGACACGGAAGAAATTACAGGTACAGTACGAGGAACCAGCGTCCAAATCCATAGAGCTCATTTGCAAAGCCTTCTTCAAGTTTCCGACGTTGGTTATAAAGTTGATTTGAAGAAAGCCTTTAAACCTCACGATTTGGACTCATAGAATATGCTAGAAGCACTTGTACGTTTGGGAGTTCAGTACAAGTCCACTCGTACAAGTGGACGATATTTCATGTTAACTTCCTCATTTCTGGAGTCACATCGTCTTCTTATTTACCTGTTCGCCTCCAATATAATTCTAAGAACAAATGGTACCAATGAAGCATGCACAAGTGACATCTATTTCTTGGACGAAATGGAGCATAGCTTAGACAACAACCAAGGTATTCTATTGGAAAGCATTATCACCAACCACATATGGGCTATGGTTCGTAGTAATGATGTCAAACATGCCTTCCCATATGCTCATTTTTTATCTTGGTATTTCAAAGGGCTGGAGTTGATTTTCTAATGCTATGCCTACATGCCTCAAGAAGAAGGACATCTTTACATTAGATTTTTACAAGTGTTTTTTGAAGATCAAAGACATGGGTGGTCCTTCGACCCAAGGAGATGCTCAAGGTGACATTCGACAAGAGGAAGAAGCTGAAATTGCACGTATTGAAGAAACTCAAGGTGTTGAGACAACTGCCCAACCGATTCCTCCTCTTAACGTCCTCCATTATCACCTCAAGACACTAGCTCTTTTCTCAAAAAGATGATGGATAAACTGCTTTGTATTGAGGCCGAAATGAAGAAGAGTTGAAAAGAGCACAAACGGAATTCCGAGCACCTTCGTCGCATTGATGCTAAACTTTGCATTGAAGCTCCACCGACTCCACCTTCTTAACCTGACCAAGCAGCTACTTGAGAGAGTGCTTATCACCATCAACCCTGTCCATTTTCCAAAATTTGCATGTTTTCTTTATCATTGCCTTTAGTCTTCACTTTTGGTAGTTTTTAGAGTTTTATTACTCCTTTTTGTATGAACTCATTCAAGTGTTCTTCACTTATGTTCTGATTTTAGTGCTTCAAGACTTCTTAAGGTTGGAAATTCATCATTTGGCCATGATTTTGGATAGCGCAAGTTCAATAGGGAAGTACTACTTTCTCTTACTTTCGTTATTTTTTCTTTCTCACATTAAGGACAATATGAAGGTTAAGTGTGGGGGAGGGGAATAATTGGCTTGATATTTTGATACCATGTGATGATATTTGGTGGACTTAAAAGCATTAGAATTGTTGGAATTGTGCTTGGAAATATTGCCATGTTGAATTTTTCTTGAAAATTTGGTTTGTTGGCAGGGAATTTCGTCCATTTACAAGGAAAAACTTTGTCAAAATCTGTCTAAAATCTTTTCCAAAATTTCACTATGGCCCAAAAATTCTTCAAAGTTTTGTAATTTTATTTGAAAAAAGGGCCAATTTGCTCCAACCTTAAGCATTGTGATTCTTCCACTTGTTGAAACTTTATATGCATTTTGGAAGGTTTAGTTTTCATTTGTCTTGAAAATGGTTATTATGCAATTAGGTTTTTTACATTTTAAAAAGTATATCCTGTAAAGTAGGAAAAATTTTGCCTATAATTTTGCATGTTTAATGAGATTTCTTCTCTTTACTTAATTTTACAAATAAGTGATTGATATAGTCAATAAAAAATATACTCTTCCTTTGATTATTCTTATATATTTGCTATGAGGGAATATCTATTTATGGTATTTTACTTAAAAAAAAGTAAAAAAAAAAGAAGAAGAATAAGAGTTTTTGTTCTACTCCAATGATTTTTGAACCGAGTAACCGGGGGTTGATATCCACAAATGTCGACATTCACGTAAAAAAGTACTTGAATTAAGAGTATTCATAGTAATTTAAATAAGTGAAATGTTGAATAATTGGAGCTCTTCACCCGTCAAAAGACATTTTCACTATTTGAGTAAAAATTAGTATGAATAAATCCCTCCTAGTTTTTAAAATTTGAGAAAGAGATGATTTTGGGAGGAGGATAGCTATAAATTGACTATGTGATTTGCTTGCTTGTGAAATTAGGTTAGGGTGAGAGATTAAGTTTAACTTGTTAAAATTAGGGTATAATTATCTTTCCTTTACTTGATATTATGAGTATTTAGTGTAAATTAAATAATTGTATAATTGACGTGCATGGGGTATACATATAAAATAAGCTCATCCACAATCAAGTTTTATATTTATAATTCCTAAATATCCCACACGCGATTTATCGCAAGTATAAGAATCGTGAGCGAGTGTAGGGTATTAAGGGTCGATCCCTCAGGGAAGATTTTCAATTACCTATGCTTTTCGAACTCCTTTATTATCTAGACTACCGTAAATATTAAAGTTATGAAAAAAAAACACTAGAAATCTCCTAGAGATATGGAATTCCTTACTACTCTTACAAATGAGATTACCAGTTAAGTGAATGTTATTATCTTGGTTAGTTATGGCGTAATTTCCTAATGTGTGTGAAACCTACTCTCGTAGTGAATCAACTATACTTATAACTAAACCATAACCTACTCTCGTGGTTATGAAATTAACTACAATCTCATTTCTTCCATGAAATTACATGAAACAAGTCACTTAAGCCACAAAGGCACACCTCTACTCTCGTGAGTGTACTATCTAGGTTTATCACTTCCTTGAACTAGTGTTAAATTCCAATTCTTATTGCAAACTTAACACCTTTAGATAATCACAATTAATGGCCGGTTAATCATGATTAAAAAGGCAAAAGTGATAAATAACTTACTTAATATAATATCATCACATAACCAAATAGAAATCACAAACAAGATATAGCAAGTTCATCCATACTCTAGGCATAAACTTTAGCAAAACATGAAAATAAGATCCAAACTTGTATTATAGTTAAACATGAAATCAAATACAAAAGAGAAAGTGATAAGAGAGAAGTCACTCTTGTCACATGAGCTTTAAACTCTCCATCTTTGCTCCTCAATCTTTATCCAAATCTAACTACAAATACAAGATGGATAAACTACACTACCTATACTATACTACTCTAACTAATGAACTAAGGAAATTCTAGTGAAGACTACATTTTTGGTGAGTTTCTCTAGACTTCCAAAGTTTTATAAATGGTTTTCAAAGGCTGCTATTTAAAGTTGTTAAAGTTGTCATTTTTTTACTCTTGAACTCCTATGAGTTGTCTTTCCAACTTTCCAACCTTTTCTTGATCAGATACAGCCGAGATTGATAGCTGGAATTGAGTTGGAAAAGTTGTGTGAAAGTAAAGCAAGTTGATGAGCAAGTTGCAGAAATTAGGTGAGAATACGCGGCTACAGGAATACGCAACTCAACTCGCGTATTGAACAGTCGCATATTAAGTTCTGCACACTTCAATTGCTATTTCCTCAATGATGGAGACCGAACTAGCTCTTGTAAAAAACATGCAAATTGTATTCCTTTAAGCTAACTTTCCAATGCCTCAAGAATCATCCAATTTGGAGCTCTGTGGACCAAGATATGACGAAAATACCAAAGACTGGTCAGAGCTCTGTTTTAGCTTTCGACAACAGAGTTTGCACTTCTGTATTTATACTTTTTGACAAGGAAAACAACTGAACTGAATTTCAATGTCTTCATACCAAATGTGGATCTGTCTCTTAGCTTCAAAATGGTTCAAGAATCACCTCAATTCAATACTTGTAACTCAAGATATTGCCAAAATACCACAAGGTGTCAAAGCTGGAAAACTTTTCTTCTTTTGTTCTTTATTGCATTTCCTCTCTTGCACTTCATGTCTTCTTTAAACCACTTCAAACCATCATCAATCATCAAATTATCTTCTCAAATCACTCCATTAGATGCTTGAATCCTTAAACTTACAAAAACATGAAGTTTTTACCATTAAAATCCATAGAAATGCAATTTTCACCTCTTAAACCATAAAATGCATTTTTTCACCAGAATCCTAGTTAATTAGATATAAAAGTAACTAAAACACACCAAAACTAACTAATAATACACACTTAAAACACGTAAAATATACTCTTGTCAATAATGATTATTTGCCAAGTCATGAGAAATTAAATTTGAAAAAAAGTGCATATATTGTTTCACCTCTTGAATCATTGTAGTTGATTATGTGTGGATTGTTTGAGGACAAGCAATGATTCAAACGTGGGGGAGTTGATAAGTGACTAATTTGAGCTATATTTGAATGACATTTTATGTTATTTTTAGTCACTTTTGCAATGCTATAAGAAGAAAATGGATTATTTTGGCTATAATTAGTTTAAAATGCTCTTAAGTGTTTAAATGAGGTTTATGTCCCTTTTTACTTGCATTTTGTCCATAATTTTTATAGGAGTTGGAAATAGACTTCATTTGGATGAAAAAGGAAAGTTGACAGTTTTGACACATATTCGTATTTTGGCTATAACTTGAGCTATAATGATCAAATTGAGATGATTCTTGAATCATTTGAATATAAGAGATGGATCTACAATTCTTATGATGACATCAAAATCTAGTTTAAAGGTTTTTCAGGTCAAAAAGCTGAATTACAGTAGCTAATTTCTATGGTCGAAGCTGAAATGAGGTATTGAGCAGTGAAGTGTATTTTAGTCATTTCTAAGCCTACACAAATCCAAATGAGGTGATTCTTGATGCATTGGAAAGCTAAATCAAAGGGATACAAGTTTTATGTTTTGGTCAAGAGTTAATTCAGCTTCTATCATTGAGAAAACTTCAGTTTAATTTGAGGCAAAATTGGAGCAACATTGAAGACTGAACAAATATTGCAAAGAAAAGCAAGGGAGCAATCCTGTCGGATTATTGGCTGGATTCTTGTAAAAAATGGCTGCTCTCCACTTGCATAACTTGTTTCCTCCTCCAATAATTCACAACTATTGATGGACGTATGACAACCACTTAACAATTGTAAAAGAGATGTTTGATGCCTCATTTCTTCACTAAATTCATCTATATATAGCCATGGAGTTACAGGAATAAAAAGAGCTTGAAGAGTGCAAGAAATACTACAAAAATGTAGTTCCTACATTTTCTTAGTGTTAAGTTGGTATAGTATAGGATAGTTTAGCTAGTTAGTTCATCCTTCTTATTTATTAGGTAAGCAAAGATGAAGAAGGAGGTGAAGATGTAGGAGATGAATTCATGTGACAAGGGTTACATTTCTTTCCAAACTCTTTATCTTTTGTATTTGGTTCTATTGTTTAGTTAATATACAAGTTTGGATTCTATGTTTATTATGTGTTTCTAAAGTTTATACCTTGGATTTGGTTGAACTTTCTGTGATTGTTAGTGTTTATTATTTGGCTATTTGATGATATTATTTTGAACAAGTCATTTAGCACTTTAGCTCTTTAAATCATAATTAACTTGGTACCATTATTTGTGATTATCTAAAGGTATTGTTTCTTCAATGAAAATTGAGATTTAATACTAGTTCAAGAAGTGTTGAATCTAGGAAGTACATTCACGAGAGTAGAGGTGCACCTTTGTGGCTTTAGTGATTTATTTTATGTAATTTCATAAAACAAATGAACTTGTAACTAATTTCATAACCACAAGAATAGGTATGCACTAGTTATAAGTAGAGTTGATTCACTACGAGAGTAAGTTTCACATGCATAAGGAAATTACGCCATAACTAGCCAAGATAGTAGTACTCAATGATCCAAAAAAAGCACTTGCATGAGTAATTAGGGATACCATAGCCTAATGAGATTTTGTTTGCTATTTTCTTGCATAAGTTTAGCATAGTTTTATTTCTTTTAATTCATGATCGTTTAAATAATAGAGAAGATTTAGTAGTGCCGGTAATTGTCCAATCTTCCTCGTGGGATCGACCTGATATATACCTTAAACCATTAGTTAACCTGTATACTTGCAGTAAAACGGGTATATTTTGGAATTGAACTTGTACTTGTATCAAAAACCTGTCAGCAGATTAAGAACCAATACAAAGTGATGTTCACTGAATCTGCATGGGGGATTAATATTCATGATTGTGTTGTACCTGATCAAAGAGAGGTTGATTTAAAGGAGGTAATGTTGGCATTTTAAATCAAGCCAAAAATAAAGAAATTTCTATATTATTATTTGGCAGTGTTTTAGTTAAGTTACAATTTTAATTGTATTTGAGTTAAGATATGGTAGTTTTATTATTTAAAAATAAGTAGTTTATTAGAAAATTTCTTATGGTTTTAAAACTTATTTACTAAATAACCTACTTTATGAATAGGGAGTCTTATTGTTATATCAATTGAGAAGAACGGAGCATTGAGAGCCTTAATATTATGTATGGTTAATGATATATTATTAATATTTAATCCTCTCTTTCCCACACATACTTGTATATGTGTAAATTGTCTCCCATATACACGGATTCTATAAAATATATCTCCTATATTTTTTGTGAAATTTTTTTATTTCTATACTCATCCCTTTTTCCAATTTGTAACTCACTATCACTCTTCGATTAATTCAATTGAATAATCAAGCAAGTAAAGTCTTGATGACCTTTTGTGTTTTTTGACATCTCATGCCTAAAATTTATTTTTGCATGTATTTAGCGGTTTCCTTATACCGACACTAATTCATTTTTCAAAATTTCGGCATTGAATTTTTTTTTTGGGCCAGTTGACCAGTACTAGGCAAGTAATATTTCAGTTTCAAATTTCTGATAATGTTCATACTTAACAATCATGATTGCTTACAATTCCACAGCAGATGATCGTAATTTAAGAAATTTATGAAGTTTTCATTTGCACGTACTATAATTTCAAAAGGAAACCTGGAATCATAATATTCGAAAACTTTTTTGTTATGTGATCATAATCTGTTTTGTGACTCTTATTTTATTTGAGAATTGAATACTTTTCAAGTTTTGGAATATTTTGATTACTGTGACATAGAATTAATGAAAGCATGCAAGCACAAGTTGATTTAGATGATAAAAACGGATCATTTTTTCACAAAAGATTGATCATATGTTTAAATTTCACTATCGATGTTAGAACTGTATTAATGAGTGATCTGGTTGATTTACTTGTAAAAGTATTTGTATGCTTATACTCTTGGGGTATGCCTTTATTCAAAATTGTAATCAGAATTCAATCAATTCCATCCAAATTTTTTATTTACCAAAAAAATTGAAATAATGGTAATCGGAACCCAACCCATCCCATCCGGACTTTTATTTACCAAAAAAAAAAAAAAATGAAGGCATGATCTGCCTCGTCTGTCAAGGAAAAAGGCAGAGGGTAAATTACACTTTAACGTCTTTTGATGCAGTGTCACGCTTCATAAACCTCATATTTCGTATTTGTATATGTTATACAGTTAGGTTTTAGGGCATCGCTTGACTTTTCTGACAGCCTGGAAATTTGCATATGGTCACATAAAATATCTGGCCGGGCTTTCTTTCAGCAACGAAAAGTACATCGTTTATACTCCTTCCGTCCCATTGTTAATGTCATGTTTCACCTTTTTCATTGTCCCAAAATTAGAGTCACGCTACACTATTTTCCTTCTAACATTCCGTCCTTGCCCTCATAGTGCATGTGCTAGAAAATCCAAATAAATTTGGTGGGACCTGCTATTTATTATCCATTTGGAGAAGTCAGAGGAGTACGTGAGACTAACTCTCACTTTATAAGGCCAATAATAGTGCGTGTCTCTAACATACAAAGGGATGCTTTTGGTTAAGATGGGACCCACGAAATCATTACTCCATGAAAACACAAAGTGCAGCTGACCATTGTACTTGCGACGGGGTAAATTTGGAACAAAGGCTTGGCTGTCAATAATGATACCACTGTACATAAAAAGTTGCATTCCCTATAAACGTCTCTAATATTGGGACGGAGGGAGTATATTTTTATGTTCTTGATGCTGTAGATCTAGGTAATCGCATTCCCGATGAAAAATAGTGTCACAGTTTCTTGACCAACCAACCATGGTTAAAACGTGGTTTTTTTCATTTTGTGCTCCAGCAAGCTATATGGTTAAAAAAAAAAAAGAAGCTATATGATTGACCAACCATTTTGTTCCTCACCGTATATATCCAATCAGATAACTTTATTATATTTTTCATTTTATATATATATATATATATATATATATATATATATATAACACAAGAATGTACTAATTAATGTCTACTAGGTTATAGGCATTAATTATGTGTCACATAGACGACCCAAAAAAAAAAAAGAAATGTAATGTGATTTTGTTGGCCAAGGCACTACATAGAAAAAAATAAACACTTCCTTCGTCCCATTTTGATTTCTATTTTGATTTGTCTCAATATATTTTTTATGAATTTAAAATAGCAATAAATAATGCCACAACTTCTTGTTTAATGGCTTTCTTTGTCTCACAATATATGCATGTTTACGTTGGGATGTATATATAGCTGTATTTGCAAAAAAATAAAAAAAAATGGTGCAACTTCCAATGGGGATTGGTAGTTGCCGACTCACCTACCCTCTTGAACCAAAAAATTCAGAATTGAATAACCTGAAAGATGCCTGCTGGTTACAGATTCGGATAATATATACACCTTGAAATGATCCAAATTTAATTCATCAGCTAGGATATAGGAATAGTATATGCTAGGGACGTATAGATAATCTCAAATAAGCAGTTTTTGGAAGATAGCGAGTTAAAGTATTCTCCTAACCTAGAAATTTGGGTTGAAGATTTACGTAATAATATTTGGGACGTGTTTAAAATGAGCTCTGGGAAATCTTTTAATCCTTTTGTCCTACCTATGGCAATTCTTATTTGCTGAAGAGCCGTTTTTGATGCCTCTCCACCAAGAGGGAGTCTTTTTTTGGGCCTATTAGATATGTCATGCTTAAGGTTTTAATTTTCCTCTCTGTTTAAAAATCTAATGTTTTGACATTTATGTATAATTCTGGTGAGGTTTTGATTATTATATGACAGATGTAGTGGCACTAGTGTAATTGGTCACTGGATGATCCTTTTGTATTTTTGAGCATTAAGAATGAGATCTTTTGTGGTTAATTCAATGAGAAAAGTATACGCTAAGAAAATCATTGTATGCAAGGTTCTTGATAAAGCACAAGTGAGAGAAAGAGATGGAATGTACTTAGAAAAGAGAAAAAAAACGTAGGAAATAGTTGAAAGAGTAGTATTACAAAGACAATTTATTGCTATTGTATGAGAAAAAATATAAATTATAAAATGTTAGGAGATTTAATGTATTACTAGTGCTTAAGGTGTAGATTTTGGATGGGAAACTATGGATTTAGCCTTTAAGAGACACTTTGTTCATTAAACTTCTATTCACCCATTGAAGTTTGAATTTCTATAATATGCAAAGTTTTGGTTGTTCCATTGATAAACTTCAGCCAAATTTACATGCATACCACCAACTAAGGTCATTATAGAAGAAATAAATTGTTACTTCAGTATTTGAATTAAAAAACGTGAAATAGCACAAAAAACAAAAGAAAAAATTAACAAAGTTTGGTGGCTGAGATGAAACTTTGGAATGATTTGGCAACAGGAAAGATGGCTGTGCTCATTTTTTTTGTTGGCTAATCGTCAATATTTAAGGCTACTTCTACTCCTATGAATTCCTACTCCTAAGTTAGTCTATACTAAGGGAAGACCCAATTCGTCCAAGGAGACAGAGAGACAGACATCGATATCTAGATAATAGAGGCATATTATTACCTATTCGTTTGGATTTAATTGTAGGTGCAAGGATTTGAACACCTTAATTTGCAGCCAGAATTGCATCTTAATGTGTTGACTTGCAACTAACTAACATAAGAAGAGTTGATTAAAATTAATGGTTGTGTTCATGTCGTGGATTTCCATTCGTAGGTAACAAAGGCAAAATAATGGAGTCAGATCGCAGATTTAAAAGTTCCATGCATAAAACGGGTAACAAAATGGAAGAATGGGCTGCATGAGATGTTCAAATAGTTTGATGGTAACAAAAGCATTTATGCCACAATATGCCGCTTTTCTATGTAATATTGTTCTGGAGTCCAGACTTAATTGTTAAAAGGGATAAATTTTAATCATTTATTCATGTTTTGGCTAGTGATCGGCATTATCCAAAGTTACCCAAATTGTGAATTAGTTCAATATTAGGCAACTAATCATACAAAAGTTTCTCTTCTCTCTCTTCCCCCCTCCCCTCTTCCTCTTCCCTTCTTTCTCCCTTCCCTCTCCCCCTTGCCTTTCCACCCGACTTTCGTACTCCTTCCCACACTAGATTAGGATGTGGGGGAGAGGAACGGGTTAGCGAGTGGGGGAGGAAATAAGGGAGGAAGAACGCGTAAAAGGAGAAAGGGAAGGAAAAGGAGAGGGAAGAAGAGGAGGGAGGCGAGAAAGGAAGAAAGAGAAGGGTAGCCGGCAGGAATTAGAAGAGACAGGAAAGTCAGCAACAAGGAGGAGACGGTGGAGGAGAATGTGGGAGAGAGGAGGGGAGGAGAGGGAAAACAATAAATTTTACAAGTGTCCCAAAAAAATAAAAAGTTTTAAATACAACCTGAAATTTTAAAAAGATCCCTAAAGACACCCAATCCATATGGACCTTATATTACAATGTTATAGAAGTGTGAATGTGCTTCTACTTTGGTGTTTCTGTCTAGTTCAAATCTATTTTATACTTACTACAATTGGTATAAACTTATACGGTTTTAGTGAGTTCTTTAATATTATATTAATTTAATTGTACGAGTTGACAAATTCAAATTTTAATCCAAGTTTTATAAATTTACATTAGAAGTGGTAAGAATTATATTAACATAGTTGATTTGGAAAGAACACAATTATAAGGCCCCATTTCTTATCAAAGTTCATACAACAAATTTTGGGAACCACATTTACAATTCATTGTTAAACATAAGGATTTTTTTAACAAAATGCCCAGAAGGGACTCGTTATTATATCTAAATAATACCTCAATTACTATTGAATGTATACATTCACATTTATGATACCCGTGTGTTAATATACTTTTTCAAATTAACATATAGACTTCTAATGAACCAAGCATAACGCTACTTAAACATGTAGAGTGGAAATATATGCGATCTCTGGCTTTGGACATTGTAATATCTTATGTTCCAAATTTTATACTTCAAAAAAGATACTGTATCTCTAGCTCAAATTAAATTGAAGTAATGAAAATACCTTCGATCGAGCAACATCAATATGTCTAAATACATTGGAAATCCGTGATTAGAAAGTAAATTTATTTGGAAATGTCTGAAAATTTTTCCCAAATTAAACAAGTCAACTAAGTGATCCTTCTTCCTAAATCCAACGCACATGGATATTCAAGAAACAATCTATAACTTTGTGTGATGGATACAGTTAGGTGGCTACCTTATGGATAACAAAAACCCTTCTAAGATTGATGAGCAGATAGAGAAAACATCCATTCGAAATGTTTGTAAATAGTATTCAAGAATGGGGATTTGAATACTTATTCAATGAGTTTGAAAAAGTGTCTTTCTGAATGGATAACCAACAGGCTCTCGATAGTACAATTAAATCATACATAATTTATCAAGTTAATATATGTAATCATAATTATTGTACTCCCTATATTTAGATACTTTTTCACATTAATTATACTTTTTTAAACAACTAACACATGAGATGTCTTTTAAGGAGTGTTTATTAGCCACCCGTTATTCAAATCATTTGAAAAATAGTATCCAGGAAGACATTTATCACACAAATTGTACACAGAATAACTATCCTCACCCAAGACCTAAGTTGAGGATTACGAATATGAATCCGGGACTGGGAGGTTTTCTTTCAAATAAAAGTAGATATTCTTGGGGACACTGCAACGAAATGTTTTACTTTGTAAGAGCACCATATTGCTGGCACCTTACTCCGTTTTTGCCGGAGAAAAACAGCTATACTAAATGTTCTTTCCACTTCTGATGGATGAGTTGAGCTTCTCATGAATGGCCAAAGCTGAACGAAGTCTTTTGACAAGACACTTCTCCCTCAAGCTGAAATCAGTATCCATCTGCAGAATAACAAGTTTCATTCAAACATGTCAGTTGCTATCGGTTCAAAACCTTAAAAAAAAATGCTAATTTCTCCAGTCTCTTAAACAGTGAATTTTTGTCACCCTGCTAAAAAAAAGGCAAACAAAAATGGAACTATTTTCACAAATTTGTTAGAATGAACAAAGACCTTCAACATACGAGATTGTACTGGATTCTCTCCAATCCCAACTAATAACAAAAGATTAATTAATGATTGCAACCAAAAGAAAAGGAGAAGAAGAACAAAGATTGAGCATTTTTAAGATTGAATTTTTTTTGGGGTTGGAGTATTAAGGAGTTACCTCCGCAAGAATGATGATCTCGTAGGTTACTCCTGCAAAAGACATGATATCGCAACTAATCACGGTTAAGTTGAGCTTTGCAATCTCCGCATGTATATTTGATAGGACAAGTTTATCTTTCTGACATCGGATGGTCAGAAGAATATTCTTCTCATACATTCTGACTTCAATCTCTGGGAGTTGTTCTTGGTTGCAAACTGATGATCTTTCATGGATAGAACAACCGTTTTGTTCCTCGAAAACCCCTGACTTCTTCACAACCACTGCTTGGTTGGGATTATGTTCCTTTAGTTTGTTATGCTCTTTTCTTAGTTGGTTGATGTACTTGACAGATTCTCTCATGACTGAGATTTTGTCCGTCTAGAAAGTAAGCAGATATCCCTAATTAGTAAAACCTCAGGTAATCGGAAAACCATTGAGGTGGAAATTAATTATCAAATTACGCAAGAATAAGCTCAGATATGAAATCCGCATGGTCATTAAGGGCTCTTTTTTCCCTTAATTTTACTTTTAATTTGTTGTGGTAGAACAAGAGTTTATCACTGTGTTCCCCCTCCCCTTTACAAAGAAACATTAGTCTGATTACCTTTGTCAAGCCAGGAAGAAGTGCAGCCAAAGCAAGAAACTGCTTGTTGAGAATCTCTCGCCGCCTCTTATCCGCCAGTAAATTTTTTTTGCATTGTAAATTCCTTGCAGCTAAGCTAGAAATCCTATTCTTGTGACTTGAAGTACACGGAGATGTATCATTAAGTAGCTGATCAGGGACTGATGACAAAGGATGTGAATCTCCAACAGGACAATTATGTTCAGGACCTAAGGAAGAAAGGTTGTCAGGAGAGAAGAAACTAGCCCACAGCTGGTCCAAAAATGCTGGAAACCGATTGTTTTCTCCTAAGAAGGAGTCTAATTCACCATCTTCACCCAAAAGAGCTTCCAAATTTTCAAAAGGAAAATTTATCGAGGGATCCATTTGCTTTGATGCAAAAAATAACAATGAAAATGTTCAATAATTCTTTGTCGAGAGGAATCTCTAAGAACTTCGTTTGTATCTATTGGAATGCGATTTGAGTTGGAAAGGTGGGGAGTAGGGACTCCACATTAAATAATTTAAGGGTTAATTTCGGGGAGGTTTTCTAATCACACCCCTAATCATACACATTAAATAATTTAAGGGTTAATTTTGGAAACCTCCCCTAATCACACCCGGCACCCCTTAACTTTGAGAAATCACACTTAACACCCTTGGCAGAATGAAGTGACATGCTGTCCCAATCAGTAGAGGAGAAATTATGATGCTATCCCCTATTATTAAGTAATTCTTGCACAGGAAAATGCTGCAAAAAAATTTTTTTTGAAGCTATATTAATTGAAAATTGAAAGAACAAGATTGCTATCATTTTTGGCTCACAATTTGAGTGCCATTTTTGGAGTATATAAGCCTGATGGTGGGCTTTCTTAGCTAATCCCACCTGAGCATATAGTTGCCGATGAAGAGGAGGTGGCAGTTAGGCGAAAATCAGTCATCTGGTGAAAGACAACTAACTAGTGCAGCCGAATGCGAAAGAGGCTGGAGTGCTCTTGAGGTCTTGGGTTTTCAAATTCAACTCCACCAGAGTAGATAAAAAACAGTTTCACCTCCCACTTATACACAAAAAGAAAAAAAAAGCATGAGCATTTTAATTTCTGCAGATTTTTTTTTTGTTGATATTAAGGAATATGGTGAAGATCTTAGCTAATATATAGTATGCATGTTAACAAAATTGAGATGCAATGATGTTTTGTAGTCCATGGATGATGGTAATCAAACGAATATTTCTAAAACTACAAAAATAGCTAAAGGATTGGGGTCTAATCATGTTCATCCTTACTAATATTGAGTTGTAGTGGTGCTTAGCCTAGGCATGAGAAATACTTGACTGTATATTTAGAGCTATGCAGTTAAGAGTCTAGTCATGTTGTACTTTGGATTTCATCAAATTGATTTGTAATCTGAATAAAAAATGTAGAGAGCAATCAATATTTGATTGATGCATCAGTTGCTGCAATTTGCCCAAAGAAAATTGATAGTGAATGATATTGGTATCTTGTTTCCAAGTTACTTTATACAGCTTAAGCATTAGACAGGTTAAAAATGGTCTTACCCAATGGTCCTCTACAATAGCATAGCTAAGAAATTTCTTGTGCTTATTGCACTTACACCCGTTTAGCTTCAAAAATAATATCACAACATAGTTTTGTTTTTATTTTCATCTTGTAAATTCAAAACTCATCTTCCCAGGAGGGTAAAAGTGGAACAAAAAATAGTCTCTCTCCTATAAATAATTTTTAAATACTATTCTTACACAAAAGGGCTGACAATGTGATGAAAGTTGTCATTCTAAAGATGGTAGGTGTGATTTCTGAAAGTTAGGGGGTGCTAGGTGTGATTGGAGAAAAGCTTAAGGGAGGTTTCTGAAATTAAGCCATAATTTAAAGTGAAACCTTATGTCACAACTGAGTAATTTGACATGTGTGTATGTGAAAAAGATGACAAAATTAAATTACACTTGGATGAATTGATCGGGCCAGGAAAATCAGTCAACGAGTTATTGCTTCAAGATTTGATAAATTCCTTCCAGTTTGCTTACTGAACTGTGCATTTTTTTTTTCTATTTTGTTAAGTAAATTAGCCTGAGTTGTCTCCTAGCGAATATCCATACAGGGTTTGGCATGGAATAGGCATCAGAATGTGCAGGTGTGCCCAACTACTTTCCTTTCGTTTGTGCCAATGGAAGTTTTTTTTTCTGCTGTCTTTATGGAAGGAGGAAATGCCTCAAGAATAAAACATAAACCACAGTCTTACTGTTGATTGGATTTATTTTTTCTACACTAAATGTAAACACTTGCTTTGTCCATGTGGTATAGCAGTAAAGGTGTTTTTCTGTTTTGAATTAGGTGAGTAGAAAATGTCTCAAAATTCAAAGTTGTGTTCATAGAGAAATGATACGATCATACTTCTTCAAAGATGAAATTGTGTGTAAATCATACCAAAGGTTAGAAAAAACTTAATGTATTGTGACTCATTTGTTTCATCAAATGACAGGTGCATTGGATAAACCAATTCAGTAGTATCAACTTTCGGCAGTTTTATAGGAATTGGATCATATCACCGAATCAAAAAAACAAATAAAATAAAAAAGATCACTGAATCCACTTCCCATGTTATCTCAGCCACGTATGATAATTTGAGTTGATTAGAATTGAGGAATTACTTGTTCTAAAATTAGGATCAAACAGATTACACCGCAATGTTGTGTTATTTTTACCCTTAAATAGACACCTTTCTGAACCTTTTTGTTGCTAGCTATACATAAGTTGCTTGCATTTCCAAATTGACTAAGTGCTTTCTGGCATAGTTGCTGACAATATAGCCCACTATCTTTTCGTAATTTATTTGTTTAGTCAAGTAAATGAAGATTTGGTTGCTTCTCTTTTCTTTCTTTCTTGGTCCTTTGTGAGGTATCATGCCTAAAATTTTTTCCCTTATTTGTTTTAAAAATCGACACTAAATTATTTGACGGCTTTCAAAAATTTAATTTAATGGCTAGGGAAGAAAACTGTACATTTTAAAAAAAAATCTATCGAGGTGTTAATTATCCAGTTTTATAACTGGAAATAAAATGACAGATCATGATGTTTTATATCCTTGTTTTTTTTAACATGAATGTTTCATGTTTGTCTTTCTAGTATCTAATTTAATTTTAAAAGGATATTCTGTCTGTCTGTAACTTATTACGTGCTTCAGTACATATTGTTTTCAATTGTATTTTAATTAACATAGTCTTTTAGCCTGCAGGGGAGGGTTGGGTTAGGTGGTACGGGGGGAGGGAATATAAGCAAGAGGTCTCGACTTCGAGTCCTCCCGCCTACACTTAAAAAAAAAAATAGTCGTGTAGCCTGCGTATTGCAGTATCATGTCAGATAATATCACTACTGGAAACAAAAACCGACTCCAAGGAAGAGCAAGAGTATGTTTGATAAAATAATTACAGTGTCCCAGAAAAGCTCACGTGTATGACCTTGTCTTCCAACAAAGGTAAAATCAGTCAGTTACCTTCAATACTTTAATTGTAATAAGAGTTATAAGACCTGTAAACAAAGGCATTGAACAGGCCAAATGAATGTATAAATACTCAAAAAGATTATAAAACAAAGAGGAAATCTTTCCTACACTGACGGTGTATACACTATCAGTGTTGGATTCATAACATGTGTGTAAAATGTGAATTTCAAATTTAAATTTTACATAGTTATCATTCATCCAACGCTGATAGTGTAGGAAAGATTAATCCTAAAACTTATAAATACGGCATACTCAAGATTCTAAAAAGGAGCACAATATAATAACCCTATTTGCCGGTTGAACGGCACAACATCACACGAAATAAATCTAAGACATATATCTAGAGATCTGCGCTCGTGTTGACTGCTTCTGTTTTGCACCTTTTTCTTTTCTCTATGACTTAGAGTAGTTTAATTTGTAGAAGATAAAAATGCTGCAACTTCTAACTTGGATGGGCACTAGGTGAATGACCTATCTTCATCAAACAAAAAAGTGGAAAAAAAAAATTTAACATAATTAGTATCGTCCATTAAAATAAATTATGGTCAATTATTGATTAAACTAATAAATAACCTAATTGTTGGTATTGAAGCAAGGAGATGTATGAGAAGAAGTTTGACTCCAATAATTTTCGACATTTCAAAATAAAGTTAAAAATTGCTTTTCTTTAAATTTTGTGAGGAATGGGATTTTTAAAGAATAGTAGGAATGAACTTTCTAAGAACAAAGATTTTTCTAATTCAAAAGATCCGTACGAAACATGAGAATGGAATGGATAAATTAGAAAGATTTTTTTTTTTTAATTTTAGGCTACTCTTGCATATCAAACTAGGTTAGGGTTCTACTAGGTGAGTGGGGAGGGATTTTGATACTACTACCCTAATTTTTCTGAATTTTCTCGGATTTTCATGCCTTCGCAGAAATTTAGTGACTTGCATGTTGAAGAACTTCTTGCTACTCTTTTTTTTCTTTTTTGAAATAAAACTTCTTACTATTTTGTGTTACATTTTAAGGCCGTACTACTAAACACTAGTATTGTGGAAAGTGTAAACTTTGATTATTCGTACCAAACCTAACTGTGTAAAATATGAGGTTACTGAGATGAAAACCAAAGAAACTAACTCACGCATCACAGTAGAAATGAATTCACAAGTTATTTCTTATCATCATCCACTAACATGTGAAACACATGCATTACAATTGACTCCCTATGCTTGAGGCAAACTAGCTAGAAGGTATCAAGGCACCAACATGGAACAGTAAATTATGAGCATGACACCTGCAACTATCCAAGTTGCAGGTTGAGTACAGTTTGCGAGAATGAAAACTAAGTTTTGTACGATGAAGCTCGAAATTTATAAACCCAAGGTCTGAATAATGATTGTTTACAAGAAATCAACTTTATCATGACTGAGACTGTGTTCAAAAATTTTTATCTACCCTTTCTTAAAATATAATTTAAAACAGATCTTCTTTAGTACATGCACATGGCCTAACAAAACTAGGTTATTCAATCCTTGTATGCTTGTTATATGGAA
This sequence comes from Coffea eugenioides, assembly GCF_003713205.1. Taxonomy (NCBI): domain Eukaryota; kingdom Viridiplantae; phylum Streptophyta; class Magnoliopsida; order Gentianales; family Rubiaceae; genus Coffea; species Coffea eugenioides. The sequence continues at coordinate 47,071,989 of NC_040040.1, forward strand.
GCAACTATTTGTTAATCATATGGGTGTCCCTGGTGCAAAGCAAAGAGGAAAGGAGGAAACAGAAAGGACTATATCATCATAAAACTAACAAAGGGAAGAAAGTATTGAAGGATATCTTTCCAACAGAACTAGGGAATTATATCATACGTCACATTTATAATTCTCACTTATATCAGCCTTTTATTTTCCAAACATATGTAACATTTTTTGTGCTGCTGAAGTGTATCGGACAATAATTTCATCCCAGATTTCAATATGCATTTGGTGAATATCATTATTAAATGGGATGACATTAGAAAGCTAAAATAAAAGAGCTCCTTGTGAAAGCAATAAATTTGTCTCAGATTCCCTGCAACTTGCAATATATAAAGTGCACGAGGAACACGAAATTAGGACAATACTGAACTGTTTATCATGGGTTAGCGTTAGGTACTTTTATTTGTCCACTAATTGATAAGGGCTTCATTGGATTATTTAATACCGGGGAAAATTTTTTAGTGGCTCTCAAATTATTACGAAATTTAACTTTTGATCCTTCATTATGTCAATTTGAGTTACAGTGACCCTCAAACTATTACAAACTTTAACTTTTGACCCTCCAACTATTAACTCATAAGTTTTATTCCTCCAAGAGTCCAACTAATTAAAACATATAATCCTAACCATTCGGTCATTTTGAGTCATTATTTTGAACAAAGCAACTCCACATGCGTGGCAGGGGGCATAATAGACGGGCATTTTGTCTTCATAGGTCATTTTCATCAAATTCAGGTTATGTTCATCAGATTCATGCATGTCTGGGGGAATTGAAACATTAATATATTGCTTCAAACCCGTTGCTTGTCTTTTGATTGTGACACTAATGTGCTGAATAGTGTTCAGATTTAAGACACAAAAATGGGGACATTCCAATATGCCTCTTGCCACACACGTGGTGATGTTTCTGTTCTACATAATGACTCCAGTTGACGGAAGGATTAGAATTATACGTTTTAATTAGTTAACCCACTAAAACTTATCAGTTAATTGCTGGGTGGCTAATAGTTAAACTATGTAATAGTTTGAGGGCTAGTTTTTTAAAGTCTGTTTAGTACTAGTACATAAGTTTGAATCTAGAACAGCCTGATTGAAGAGTTATTTAATATAATGCAACTCGTTAGATTATGCAATAGACATGGTATATACTCTGTTTTTTATCTGTCAACCTCTCTTTTTGACTCTTTCTTGTGTTTTAGTGAGAGAGAATCAATTAAAAAAGCTATCTTAATCCGCCACTAGTTAGTAGTATTAATTTTCAATATACAAATTGTAAGAGAATTATGATAAAATACTAGGGGTGGCAATCGGGTCGAGTTCGGGTTGGCGGGTCGGATAAAGGTCCAAGGATAACAAAAAACCCGCTAACCCGAACTTGACCCTCCAACCCGAAACGAGTCAGGATACCTGACACGAACCCAAAAATTTCGGGTTGGCGGGTTGGCGGGTCGACCCAAAACTTAATTTTAATTTATTAATTTATCACTGTAATTTCTAATAAAATCAATTTCTCACAAAATTAATTACATCACCAAGTAATAAAAATTTAAATAAATAATTTCAAAGCAAATCTAAAATGAATTAAACACTGTAAAAGTGCTTTATCCCAAACCAAATATAAAATATATTAAAACAACATAAAAGTAAAAAATAACATAATATATTATTTGTCCAAATATAATAATTTCAACTTCACACAAGTTAAATAAATTCATTTAGGATTAAGTAATTAATGCCTTTGAAAAAAAAGAATGATTTAGTTTAGTTAGATAAAATATTTTTTATGTTTATTAAATTGTATTTAATTCGTAAACGGGTCATATCAGGTCACCACGGGTTGACCCAAAATCGACCTGTTTTCTTTTTGGGTTCATCGGGTTCGACCCGATTCTGACCCGAACCCCCGAAACCTCAACCCAAACCCATTAATTTCGTGTTAAATTCGTGTCGTGTTTTCAGATCGTGTCAGGAATTGCCACCCCTATAAAATACTAATTCTTGTCATTTCAACTTTGTGACGTACAGCAAAATGGCTTTCTTATTTCGGCACTGGGCTATACAACCTGTTGAATAGGAGATTATTTTAAATAGAGGAAAGCATAAAAATATTTTTAAAAAAGGAAGGATTGATAATGAACTGCCAACAAAAGTCAGAAATCATTTTCCGATGACTGATGAGGGAACCATTCTTCATCATCAAAGCGAAAGGCCACTAATTGTTCTTATAAGCAAGGAATCCATTTTTCGTCTTTTCTTCCACTTTCCCCTGAATTCTGGTGCAGCGCCTGAGATGAGTAGGAGAGGAAGGAAAGGAAGCAAATTTTTAGGAGATTAAGGGTGTTCACTTACGAGGGTAATTCGGATCTTTAAAGTTAATTCGCTCTAACAAGAACATTTTTGCTCTAACAGTATCACTAACATCTTACTATAATATAATAAAGTGTGAGCAGGAATTTGGTATTAACAAAAAGTGTTAACATTTACCCTTTCAAAAATACCCTTCTAATATTTACTATTCTCTATCCACATCTTATTTGGAAAACGTTCTACTCCTACATAACTATCACCGTGCTCGCTGATTAACTGATTAACTAATCTACTAATGAAAATTGCATCATCTCCCAAAAATCTCTCTAATTAATATTTTATTCTGTATCTTTTTTATTATTTGTTTTTCTAAAATATGCACACACATAGTGTATGCTCCACCCACTAGTTTGAAATAAATATTGCAGCACTTTTTGTAACTGATATGTGTAAGATATTAGGATCTTCAAAATTTGCACATGAATGAATCCGATATTGAGCAGTTACTTTGTGAGCCAACAACTTGACTCATAAGACCCACAAGATTAAAGTAACAAAGGTAGTAGTTTTTAATATTCATTAGCTTCCTAAGGTTGATGATTATATGAAAATTTTCCCAACCAATGAACGAATTGCAAAGTATCAATTGATAGGGAGGCAGGACAAAATTAAGGAATAAAAGTTTTCCCAAAAATTATTACATTAGTCTCCAACACAAGTTGCCAGGTCAGGAAAATATTTAGATTGAGAATATTTATCCATCTGACGAATTAAATTTGTCAAGGATTTTATATATGTTATCCCAATCTGTAACCCGCAATCATCTTTTAGATTATTCAGTTTCGAGTTTTTTGGTTCAAGAGGAAAAATCGCTCAGCAATTTCCAACATATTCTCGTGGGAAGTTGCACCTTCTTTTTTTTTTTGAATCTTCATCAAATACAGCTAAACATGCATCCCAACGTAAACATGCATATATTATGAATAACAGGCAACTTGCAACAGGGATAATCCAGAAAGAATTTTTTTTTTTTTTTAAGTAGTGCCTTGGCCAACAAATCACATTACATTTCTTTTTCTCTTTTTTTTTTGGGTCTCTCTATATGACACATAACTAATCCCTAAAACCTTTTAGACAGTAATCAGTACCTTCTCGTCTTATTATACACATGCGGGGTCATATAATATTTCTGGTCCCTTATAATTCCATAATATACTCTTCCAAGATGAAGAAGTTTATTTTGAGTTGAATTATCTCAGTACAACTTAACTCAAACTACATCAATACAGAAAAAATTTTCATTGGAAGATCATTCACATGAGGCTAATTCAAACCAAAAGTTTCAAGTGAAACGTAGTAGTAAAAGTTGGTGATACTAGCAATTTCACCAACTTTAATTAATATCAAACAACTAGTCGACTTATGTGGTTACAATACTGTGAAAGATACAATGAAGTTATATGAATGCATTTACATACATAAATAAGGTCGGTCAGGAACAAAGTGGTTAGTCAACCATATAACATGTTTTAAGAAAACAAAATGAAAAACCACATTTTGAACCAAAAATTTAGATCTACAGTATCAAGAACCAAAAAAATAAAATAAAAAAAGCATGTTTTGCACAAGCTCAAAACATATTTTAAATGAGACAACCTCGTATTTTCGTTTCTGAAAGAAATCCTGGCCAGACATGACACATGACCATATACAAACTTCGAAATACACTGTGGCTATCAAAAAAGTCAATACCTGAAATGTGATCCGGCCGGGGGATGCGCTAAAACGCGACCGTTCTAAAATATATAAACGTCAAATTGTAGTTTTCATGAGCTAAGTTGATATTTGATGTTTCGATGACAAATAAATTTGGTACTCAAAGTTTCTGATTTTATGCACATCCAGGACAAACGTAGGAAGTTCAACAATCCTAACGGTCAAAAGATATTTGACATTATTCAACAATTTAGACTTACATTTTCGGTAATTACTATTTGGATTTTGAATCATTGTAGTTTCTTAAGTTTCAAATGATGATTATAGAGAGTTTTAAGATGAAAAGTGGTACGAATTAGAGTGAAATTGTTTGAGATGTGTAGTAGAAATTCTAATTGAACTTCTTTTTCTTCTTTATTTAATTTATCCATAACACTTTTTTTTATGTCTTTCTCCTGTTTTGCATGTATAGTTGGTCTCAAATTGGCATACTATATCCACTTAAAGCATGAGTAATACATACTATATGTAAATTAAGTTGATAATTTAATGAACTTTTTCTTTCATTTTTTCTTTTGTATTCCAATAAGTTATCAAAGAAGTCTCAATTAAATAGGTATTGCACAAATTTAGTTGGGTTGTTAAATAAAATTATTAATGTTCTCGACTATTAAGATAATCACTCAAAAACTTGTTATTGAATATTAGATATTAATAGGAAGGAAACAGAAGAAAAATAAAAGTTAAGTTCTTCAAAAATCCCTAAAAGGTTTTTCGCACTGGTATTTAACTTCACTAGTTATTGTAACTACAATTTCTAACTACTACCATTTGAAATTTATGCCCACAAGTATTGCAAAAAATTGCTTAGTAGCAGTTAGGACAAAATTATTTATTAACATTCAAATTCTTCCCTTCTTCGACTAAGTTTTATTCTATGCTTTATTTGCATATACTTATTCAACTTCAACTAATTTAACCAAAAGTTAATCCTTCAGCTCTAGGGCGCTATGGTTTTTTTTTAATCGGAATTTAGCGACACATTTATCATATATTCAATTCAATTTACATTGGGTTGCATTTTAAAACCATAGTTATTTGAGACCTAAGGAAGTGACGAGTGCAGGGTATGCATATAAAATTTAGATCAATTCACAGTCAAGTTTTACATTTATAAATTTCTAAATACCGCACACACGTGATTTAATTAGGGAAAAAAGATGATAATTATAACTTTCTGAACTTCCATATCACTGTTTATGGAAGAACTTCTGTTTGATAGATTATTCATTTTTTGGTGGTACTGAGATGATATCTAAAGCTGATTTGCTTAGTGATCACAAATCCACAGTAGTACTAAAAAAGTGTGTGCATCTGTGTGCATATTAGATGAGTAAAATTTAACTATGCACTATTTCGACCTTATTGCTCCGTTTGGATTAACTGTTTTTTGATGTGTTTTTAAAAATTTTTTATTGCAGCAGTGTATATGAAAACTTTTGTTATAAATATTTGATATATTGTATGAATGAGATGTTTTTTGAATTATTTTTATTTGTGTACTACTATAGTATTGTTTTTGAAAAACTTGTTTTTGAAAAAAATGACCAATCCAAATATTTTGAGAAATTTCAATTGGTAGCAATTCCAAACAGATAATATATTTTCTAAAGGGCACATACACTATGCATATGCTTTTGCTTTACAAGTAATCGAATTAGTCAACTTCTAAGCATTTTCATCACGGTCAGAGCAATCCATCTTATTCATGAAAATATGTCTTCGTTTACTGATTTTTACACGTGGGATTAGTTAACATAATTAGCAAAAATAGTGACATATTCAGAGATAAAATAATCACACCAGAGGTGATACTAATCATTCCCGGATGCCTAATCAACAAAATTTCTTTTTGAACAATAGTTACATCACAGACGATGTGACTGTCAACCAAAAAAAAAAAATACAGGCACAACGTAAAACGCCTTAAACTTGAGTATATTTTGCATAGACAATAGTTAAGGAATTATTACAGAATTGCCAAAAAAAGGAATGATATACAGAAGGACTATCCTCATCAAAGAGCCCAGTTGATGAACAACTTAATCTGTTTTGCCAGTAGAAAAAACAACTAATATCTGGTAAAAGACTTGAAGATCTAAAACCATTCTCATACGACCTTGTGGTTTTTTTTTTAAAATTTTATTTCACCATTTCAGATGGATGAGTTGAGTTTCTCATGACTGGCAAAAGCTGAATGAAGTTCTTCGACAAGATTCTCTCGTTCATGATGAAATCAGTGTCCATCTGCAGAATAACGAGGTTTAGTCAAATAACTACAACAGCAGACTGCAGTTTGTAATGGATCAGACAGAGTTGAATTAGGGATAAGAGATAGAAGGAGAAAAGAGAAGTGATCAGAAAGGGAAATTGGGGGAAAGAGAAGAAAGGGCAGAGAAGGAGAAAGATGAGATCTTATTGAGAGGGAAAATCTGGATTACAATCAAGCTAAGCTCCCTAGTAGACAGACGCATTATTTATACAGATTAGAGCCTTCAGCTCAAGAAAACAATCTGCAATTGACTAACTAACTTTCCCGCCAAATAACTAACTTCCTAATTCTGTTGTAATAATGCTCAGCCACGTGATCCTGCCCTTGTGATCACATTTCCTCTGCTCATTCCTTTGCTGACTCATCTTGGTAGCTTGTGCATGAAGCTTGAACTGATACGGGCCATAACAATACCTCCCCCTAAAAATAATCCTAGTCTCTAGGATTGATTGATTGTGAAAGCAGGGAATTGGGCATGAATGAACAACAGGTCTTCCCAAGTGGCTTCCTCAGGTTCCATGTTTTCCCATTGCACCAACACCTGATCTATTCCCTGACCCTTCCTATAAATTGTTCTCCTGTCCAATACTGCTAAGGGCACTACCTCGAACTCACTATCTGCATTCAAGGTAGGCAATGTAGTACTGACTGGAGCCTCCTTAGGTGACTTCTTGAGCAGTGAGACATGAAAGACAGGATGGATGTTAGACCCTGCAGGTAGCTGCAACTTATAGGCTACAGTACCTACCTTCTGTTCCACCTGATAGGGTCCGTAGTACTTGGCAGTGAGTTTTAAATTCCTTCTCACGGCTACAGAAGTTTGTTTGTAAGGTTGGAGCTTCAGATAAGCCCACTCTCCCACTTCAAATTCCCTGTCACTCCTCCCTTTATCAGCCAACTGTTTCATTCTATTCTGAGCCTTTAGCAGGTTCTCCCTGAGCAAGGAATTCCACCCCAATCTCTCCTGTGCCCAATCTTCCACTGCAGCCACTAACGTGGTATCAGGCCTCAGATTCAGCTGGATAGGTTTGTAACCATACAAGGCCTGAAAGGGTGGCATTTGCAGACTGCTATGATAGTTGGTGTTGTACCACCATTCAGCTGCAGGAAGCCATTTCCTCCATTTCCCTGGTTGATCCATGCACACGCTTCTCAAATAGCTCTCCACACATCTGTTAACCCTCTCAGTCTGTCCATCAGATTGAGGGTGGTAAGCAGAAGAAAAGTTGAGCTCTGTGCCCAGCATTTTAAAAAGTTCCTGCCAGAATAGGCTAGTAAAAGCCCTGTCCCTGTCAGAGACAATGTGGGTTGGTAAGCCATGCAACCTGAAAATTTGATCAAAGAAGGCCTCTGCTACACTTTTAGCAGTGTAATGAGAGGTCATAGGAATGAAGTGAGCATATTTAGTAAACCTATCCACCACTACATAGATGACATTGCAGCCAAAAGACTTGGGTAGCCCCTCTATGAAGTCCATAGAAATTTGTTGCCAAGCTTGCTCAGGTATAGCTAATGGTTGCAGCAGTCCTGGATAAGAGCAATTTTCACTCTTACTCCTCTTACAAATATCACACCCCTGTACATATTGTTCCACTTCCCTCTTCATTCCGGGCCAATACACATAGCTCTTGATCCTCTGATAAGTACCATGATTTCCAGAGTGCCCCCCAAGGCAAGAATCATGGAAGCAGGAGATCAATTTTTGTCTTAACCCGGAGCCTGCACCTATCCATATCCTACCCTTAAACCTCAAAATCCCCTGGTGATAAGAGTGGTCAGGCAGTGCATCAGCTCCCATAGCCAACTTCATCAGTGCTTCTTTAGCTATTTCATCCCCAATGTAGCTCTCAGCCACCATTGTCAACCATTGAGGTTTAATGGTAGTAAGAGAATGCACAAATGCTTCTGCTGGATCTCCCTGCTCACCTCTCCTTGACAATGCATCTGCAACCACGTTGTCTTTACCCCTTTTGTACTGAATCTCATAATCCATTCCCATCAGTTTAATCAACCATTTCTGTTGAAGGGAAGTGTTTATTTTCTGGTCCAGCAAGTATTTGAGGCTCTCATGATCAGTCTTTATAATGAAATGGTTTCCCATCAAGTAATGTTTCCATTTTTGAACTGCAGTGATGAGTGATAGCAGCTCCTTCTCATAAGTGGATCTGGTCTGATTTTTCTGTCCTAACACTTGACTGTAGTAGGCTATAGGTCTCCCCTGTTGCATCAGAACTGCCCCAATGGCTAACTGACTAGCATCAGTTTCCAACAGAAATGGCTTTGAAAAATCAGGTAAAGCTAACACTGGTGTCCTGCTCATGGCCATTTTCAACTGCTGGAATGCAGATTCTGCAGCAGTACCCCAAGCAAACTGATCCTTCTTCAGCAACTCAGTGAGAGGTTTGGCCATCTCTCCGTACCCCTTAACAAACCTCCTGTAGTAACCTGTTAAACCCAAGAATCCTCTGAGGGCCTTCAAGCAGGTAGGAGTTGGCCAGGACAGCATAGCTTCTACCTTGGATGGATCAGTTTTCACCCCTTCACTAGTAATTATATGTCCCAGATACTCCACTTGATTCTGACCAAATGAACATTTTGACATCTTTCCATATAGGAAGTGTCTTTTCAAGGTCTCTAGTACTAGGGATAAGTGGTGTAAGTGAGTTTTGTGGTCTGACTATAGATCAGAATGTCATCAAAGAACACAAGGACAAATTTTCTGATGTAAGGCTCAAAAACTGAGTTCATTAGTGCCTGAAAGGTGGCAGGTGCATTGGTGAGTCCAAATGGCATTACAAGGAACTCATATAGTCCAGAGTGAGTCCTGAAAGCAGTTTTGGGGATGTCATCAGAGTTCATTCTGATTTGGTGGTAGCCTGATCTAAGGTCAATTTTAGAAAAGACCCTTGCTCCATGTAACTCATCTAACAGGTCATCTATAATGGGAATTGGAAACTTATCTTTTATGGTAAGGTTGTTTAACTGTCTATAATCAATACAGAGTCTCCAACTCCCATCTTTTTTTTTTGACTAATAGAGCAGGAGATGCAAAGGGGCTGTGGCTGATCTGTATAAGGCCAGAGGCTAACATGTCTTTTACTTGCCTGTCAATTTCATGTTTTTGAAAATGGGGGTACCTGTATGGAGGAATTTTGAAAGGTTTGGCATCTGATTTAAGGGGAATTTGGTGGTCATGGCATCTGTTAGGAGGGAGAGATTTAGGTTCTGCAAAGACATCATCATATTTGGCCAACAATTTAGTGAGAGAATCTGGTACAGACATTACCTGTGAATTGTGAATCTGCACCATGCAAGACTGCTGTAGAGCCTTCCTGATCTTATGCTTGACATACTTGTGAGCTGATAAGCCTTGCTGCATCCTAACGTTGGCAGTGTTGGAATCTCCCCTTAGCACCACCTGCTCCCCTTCCTTTTCAAAAGACAGATGCAATTTCTTGAAGTCAAAAGTGATAGGACTGTAGGATTTCATCCAGTCCACCCCCAATATCAAATCATAAGGTTCCAGATCCAGGACAAACACATCATGTGTAAATTTGTGGTCCTGCATGTCCCATTGCATCCTAGGAATCCAGTGGTCACATTGCAACTCCTTGCCATCAGCTATCTTGACCTTAAAAGGCCTATGCCTCTGCACCATTTCTGGGTACATCTGAGCCACAGATCTCTTGATAAAGCAGTTAGTACTTCCTCCATCTAGAAGGATTGTCAGATGATGACCCTTATACCGCCCCTACATTTTGATGATGCTAGATGATAATTCTCCTGACATTGCATGCAAGGTTAGCATCACATCATGCTCCTGCTGGTTCCCCACGTACTCAATAACTTCCTCTTCTTCTGCTGTCTGATCTACTGTCTGATCTGTATCACATTTGTCCCCATCATCTACTAACATCATGTGGATTCCCCTGCTTTTGCAATTATGCCCTGGACTGAATCTTTCTCCACACCTAAAACACAGATTATGGTCCTTCCTGTATTGAAACTCAGTAGGGGAGATCTTCTTGAAAACCTGCTGTGGATTGGATTTCCTGCTGTAATCTGGTGACAAAGTACCCGTCTGCCTTACTCCTGGATCCTGCACTCCCTTGGTAGAACCATAGGGAGTTGATTGTGGGCCACTTTTGAGTGAAGTTCTATTGGACTTGTGGAGAAGCTCTAAGTGGTGTTCCTGCCATCTGGCCATTTCAAATGCAGCTTGTAGACTAAGTGGCCTATGCATCTTCACAGCCGATTTGATTTCACCTTTCAATCCACTTAGAAAACTAGCTATGTAGTAAGATTCGGTCAATTCAGGCACCTGGAGCATTACAATTGACCTCAACTCTTCAAACTTTTCCTGGTAAGCCAGAACGGTGGAGGATTGACTAAGCTTGCTGAACTCCTCTACAGCATCTGCTTCCCCTACATTGCTGAATCTTCTACACACCTCCAAACCAAAATCCTTCCATTGAACCACCCCTCTGTCTTTTTTGAAATTTTGATACCAGAGATCTGCCTTGCCTTCTAGATGCAATTCCACCAAGTCCATCTGCTGATCTTCAGGAGTGTGAAACAGTTGGAAGAACTTCTCACACTTCCTGATCCACTCCTTGGGACTATGGCCTTCAAACCTGGGAAAATCTAGCCTGGGGACCCCCACAGGCCAATGCTGGCCATCTCCTCTGGTTGAATTGCCAAATTCACCTTGTCGAACACCTTGAGCTCCAGTACTGCGATGATTAGGAGTCCTCTCTGCTGAGCCCATAGGATTTCCCAAAATGCCCCTGTCACCTTGCAAACTCCTCAAAATGGAACTGATTTGAGTACTCATGAAGCTTTTCAGCTCTGAGTTATTGGTTTCCATTAGAGCTCGCATCTCCCTTTGATTACCTTCCAACCGTTCGTCCATAGCCTGCTTGTCCGCAGCCAAGGAATCAATGACTGCTTGGATCCTAGCCTCTTGTTTCCTGAGCTGCTCTTCAAAACTCTTCATTCTAGTTCCTTCCGCCATGATTTTCAGCAGTTTGAAGCTTACAATCCAAGGATCGCAAGCTCTGATACCACTGTAATGGATCAGACAGAGTTGAATTAGGGATAAGAGATAGAAGGAGAAAAGAGAAGTGATCAGAAAGGGAAATTGGGGGAAAGAGAAGAAAGGGCAGAGAAGGAGAAAGATGAGATCTTATTGAGAGGGAAAATCTGGATTACAATCAAGCTAAGCTCCCTAGTAGACAGACGCATTATTTATACAGATTAGAGCCTTCAGCTCAAGAAAACAATCTGCAATTGACTAACTAACTTTCCCGCCAAATAACTAACTTCCTAATTCTGTTGTAATAATGCTCAGCCACGTGATCCTGCCCTTGTGATCACATTTCCTCTGCTCATTCCTTTGCTGACTCATCTTGGTAGCTTGTGCATGAAGCTTGAACTGATACGGGCCATAACACAGTTCTCTGAATAACTCCGCAATTAATTCTCTCCCCCTCCACCCCCACGAAAACAAATAACAAAACCATTATTGCAAATTTGATAGAATCAATAGTGACCTTTACCCACAGGGCTATATTTGGGCATTAGAAAGAAGGGATTACCTTGGCAACAATAATGATCTCGTAAATTATTCCCGCAAAAGAAATAATGCCACCACTACTTACAGTCAACTTGAGCTTTGCAATCTCAACAGATATATCTACTAGTGTTGGGGAAACCGGGTAATTTCCCACTCAAAAATTCAACTAGTAATTTAAACCGATTCAATAATTCCCAAGAAAAATCGTTAAAACAATCTACTTAGGCAGAACTACCATTCCAAGTAAATTCCCAGGAAAGACTGGAGGGGTCACAAGCGGTCCCACTTAAAACCCAGTCTCCTAGACAAAATTTACGTGCACGGTGTATTATCACAATTAGATCCGTGTATACATAAATAATACATACACACGAATAAAAAAATACACCCAAATAAATCGTATAAAACACTACAAATAAACCTGATAAATATATTGAATAATATACTACAATAGAAAATAAATTACTAAATAAATGCGGAATAAATAAAAGAGATAAGGAAAGAACGCACCTGAAAAATTGATAACGGAGTTCGGCCAATTTTGCCTAATCTCCGAGCACTGCTCAAGCAGCCCGCTTTTATAATTTAGCAGAAGAAAAAATTACAAAAGAATTCTTTGTTTTTGGTACAATTGGATTGGGAAGGTAGAGAGTTTATTTATAACTCTCACAAACCTTCCTATCTCATAATCCTATCGATGTGGGATTTAGAAAATTAGGCTAAAGAAGTAAAGTCAACAAATGTTGGCTTGAAAAATAACAAATTTCTACCTTGGCATAATTTCTAATCCCACCAAAAAATACAAATCTTCTTACCCAAAAAAAAAAAAAAAAACAAACGGTCCTTGCGGTGCTTCCAAATTTGCACCCTCAAACGCCAACTCAAATGTGCAGGATGTTGATCAAGTTTAAACAATGTTCAAACTTGGATCTTGTAATCACCTTGGTCAGCATATCTGCAGGATTCTCCGTAGTCCGAATCTTCTGGAGAAAAATCTCCTCTTCTTTGAGAATTTCCCGCACGAAATGATAGCGAATATCAATGTGTTAATTCTTGCGTGCAAGACCTGGTTCTTTACTAAGTGAATAGCACTCTGACTGTCACAAAACACGTCAATGTATTTTTGATCAACTTTCAAGTCTTCAAGCAATCCTTGAAGCCAAATTACCTCCTTTACAGATTCGGTAATCGCCATATACTCTGCATCTGTTGTAAACAAAGCCACTGTTGACTGCAAAGTAGACTTCCAACTAACTGGCGACTTGGCAAACGTGAACAAGTAGCCAGGTGTCGAACGTCGCTTATCCAAATCACCTGCATAGTCAGAATCACAATATCCAACTACACATTTACCAAGTGATTCATCCTGCTCAAATACTAATCCAACATCTACAGTATTTTGGATATACTGTAGAATCCATTTCACAGGTTGCCAATGACCCTTGCTCGGATCATGGATAAACCTGCTTACCACACTAACTGTCTGTGAAATGTCGGGTCTCGTACACACCATTGCATACATCAAGCTACCAACTGCATTAGCATACGGGACTTTAGCCATGTATGCTCGTTTTTCATCCGTTTTTGGAGATAATAGGTTGCTAAGTTTCAAATGAGGAGCAAGCAGAGTACTTACAGGTTTCGAATCTCCATTCATACCGAAACATTGTAGTACCTTGTTCAAATACTGCTTCTGTGTCAAACAAAACTTGCCTCTCGTTCTATCCCTGCTTATCTCCATGCCGAGAATTTTCTTGGTTTCTCCCAAATCCTTCATTTCGAACTCTTTACTCAACTGAACCTTCAATTTATCAGTTTCAACTTAGCTCTTTGACGCTATCAGTATATCATCAACATATAAGAGTAAGTAGATGTTGCACTCATCTCGTAACTTGCGCAAATACACACAATGATTGTATTTGCTTCTTGTGTACTTCTGATCTATCATGAGCTGATCAAATCGTTTGTACCATTGCCTCGGTGATTGTTTCAATCCGTACAACGATTTGTTTAGCTTACAAACCCAATTCTCTTTACCGGCAACTTTGAATCCATCTGACAAAGACATATAGATTTTCTCTTCAAGTCACTGTGAAGGAACGCGGTCTTCACATAAAGTTGAGCTAACTCCAAATTCAACTGTGCTACCAAGGTCAACAAAATTCTAATAAAGGAATGTTTAATAATTGGAGAAAATATCTCATTATAATCAGCTCTCTCCTTCTGAACGTAACCTTTAGTCACCAATCTTTCCTTGTAGCGAACATCATTTTTGTCAAGAAATCCTTTTTTCTTTGCAAATATTCATTTTCATCCAATTGCCTTCTTGCCCTTCGGTAGTTGTGTCAATTTTCACGTCTTGTTATTCTGAAGAGATTGCATCTCTTCTTCTATAGCATCTTTCCATCTATCATTTTCTATACTTTGAACTGCCTCAGAAAATGAGGATGGAGCATCATCAACAACTGGAAGTGCATAGGCCACCATATCAGCAAAACGAGCAGGTTTTTGAATTTCTCGTCTTGGCCTATTGACGGCAATTGACTCTTGCTGCTGTTGAGGTTCTTAGGTAGAAACCTCTTTCTCATCTGACTCTTCTTCTGCCATGGGAGAGTCACTAATGGTGCTGTTTGTTGGGCTCACCATTATTTGCTCAAACTCCACCTGTTTCGACGTACACTCCACCTGTTGTAGAGTGCCACTGGTCCCATCTTGTGCTACCTTATTCAACATGACAGATTCATCAAAGTTAACATTAATGCTGATAATGGTCTTCTTTGCTTCTAGACACCATAATCGGTATCCCTTAACTCCAGTATTAAAGCCCATAAAAAGAGACTTCTTTGCTCGTAGATCCAACTTTGATTCATTTACATGATAATATGCAGTAGAACCAAAAATACGCAAAGAATCATAATCTATTGCAGGTTTTTCAAACCATATCTCTAATGGAGTCTTGCCACCTATTGCAGGTGATGTCAAGCGATTGACGAGATGTTGAGCGTATGTCACAGTTTCAGCCCAAAACTTTCTGCCTAACCCAGCATTAGACAGCATGCAACGTACTTTCTCCACTAGTGTTTTGTTCATACGCTCTGACACTCCATTCTGCTGCGGTGTTCTTCTAACTATGAAATGCCGAACTATGCCACACTCTTGGCATATCTTCTGGAAGGGATCATTCTTGTATTCTCCAGCGTTGTCTGTTCGGAGGATCTTGATCTTTCTTCCCGTCTGATTTTCAACCTGAGCTTTCCATTTACGGAAAATCCCTAGCATTTCATCCTTGTTCTTCATAGTAAACACCCAAACTCTTATGAAAAAATCATCAACAAAAGTAACAAAATAGTACCTGCCTCCAAGGGATGGAGTTTTGGCGGGTCCCACACATCTGAATGTACATAATCTAAAATACCCTTGGTATTAGGGATGCTTGTGCCAAATTTCACTCTTCTTTGTTTTTCCAAAACACAATGCTCACAAAATTCTAATTTGCAAACTTTTGTACCTTTCAACAATCCTTGCTTGGCAAGATTTTGCAAGAATTTTTCACCAGCATATCCTAATCGCATGTGCTACAACTTTGTTGCCTCGGCATCCTTCTTGCTACTAGAAGATGTTGCAGCTGCTGCTGTTGCAGCTGCTGCTGTCCCAGCAACTGTACTATCTTGGTAGTAATACAGATTATTTTTTCTCACACCTTTCAACATCACAAGTACTCCCGAAATTACTTTAAGAATTCCATCTCGCATCTTCATTTCTAAGCTTTTTGACTCCAAGAGTTCTAAGGAGATGAGATTCCTCTTCAAATTCGGCACGTACCGAACATCCTTCAAGATTTTAGTGGATCCATCATGATTACGCAGGTTGATTGAACCTATCCCAATTGTTTTACATGGATTGTCATTTCCCATATAAACAACTCCATCATCAAATTCTTCAAATTCAAAGAACCACTCCCGCATGAGAGACATATGGTAGGTACAAGTTGAATTCAAAAGCCACTCATCTGGATGGGATGTTAAAGGTGATACAGCCAAAGAGAAATCTAATTCCGCATCACTTTTGCATTCTGCAACATTTACGTCTTGCGGAGCTTTCCTTTTTTTCTTTAATTTTGGACAGTCTTTCTTCTGATGCCCTTTCTCACGACAGAAAGCACACTCATTTTTGGCAACTCTACTTTTCGATTTGGACCTTCCTCTTCTCCCCTTTGATTGGCTTTGTTGACGACCTCTTGCCACTAACGCTTCATCTGCTGTGGCTACTTTCTTTTTCATTTTATCCTGTTTTCTCAATTCATGACTATACAAAGCAGAACATACAGCATCTAAAGACACATTCTCCTTTCCATGAAGTAACGTAGTCTCCAAATGTTCAAATTCATCAGGAAGGGATGACAACAACATCAAAACCAAATCTTCATTTTCAAATTTCACACCTAAATTTAACAGGTCTGCTATTAACTGATTAAACATAGTGATGTGTTCATTCATAGTAGTACCTAGTTGGTAATCGAATCGAAACAATCTCTTCTTCATAAGGAGTTTATTCTGACCACTCTTCTTCAGAAATTTCTCCTCCAATGCCCTCCACAATTTCCATGCAGAGATCTCGTTTTTTAAGCATACTTTTGCTCTCTGGACAAACACGATTGAATAGTTCCGCATGCCAACCGATTTATGATACTCTACTCCTTCTTTTCTGTGTCATCTAGTTTCTTTTCTTCAATGACAATGTCAAGACCCTGTTGGAAAAGGGAGTCCATGACCTCGCTTTGCCACATGCCGAAATGGCCAGTACCGTCAAATATCTCCACCGACAACTTCGAATTTGACATTGGAGTCCTCGACCATGTAGACGAAGAAGCCGATGCCCCAGATGTAATTTTTGACGTGAAATCGTCTGATGCCATTACAGACTCAAATAATAGTTTTTAATATAAAAATTACAAATAGGCCAAAGGACGAACCTTCGGCTCTGATACCACTTGTTGGGAAAATCGAATAATTTTTCACTCAAAAATTCAACTAGTAATTTAAACCGATTCAGTAATTTTCAGGAAAGATCGTTAAAACAATCTCCTTAGACAGAACTACCATTCCAAATAAATTTCCAGGAAAGGCTTGAGGGGTCACAAACGGTCTCACTTAAAACCCAAGCCCTGTTTGGAAGGTGAGTTTTTTGAGTGTTTGTATAAAATTTTATTGTAGATCACTGTAGAAGTTGTAGAAAAACTTGTGAGATGAAAAAACTTTTTTTTCTTTTCCTTTTCTTTCTTTCTTTTTCTTTTTTCTTTTTTTTCTTTCTTTCTTTTTTCTTTTCCTTCCTCCCTTCCCGCTTCTTCTCCCTTCCTCCTCCCCTGTTCCCTCTACCAAAACTGCCAATGAAGCAGCAACTTTCTGCAATTTTTTTTTTTACTTTTTTTCTCTCCCTGTCTCCTGCCTGCCACTCCTCCCTCTCCCTCCGCTGCCACCCCTCTTCTCCGTCTCCCCTTCCCCTTCCTTCCCCCGCCACCTCTCTGCCCGTTACCCCTCCCTCTCCCTCCCCTGCCACCCCTCTTCTCCCTCCCCCGCCACTCCTCTCCTCCCTTCTCCCCATTCCCCTTCCCTCGCCCGCCTCTGCAAAAGAAGACCGACACCTGAAAATTTTTTTTTTTTGTAATTTTCCTTCTCCCCCCTTCCTCCGCCACCTTCACCCTCCCTCGGTGCGATCTGGTCTCGTGACCAGATCGGTCAAAGGGGAAGGGGAAGGGGAAGGGTGGTGGGGGAGGAGTGGGGGAGAGGGAGAGGGAGAAAAAAAAAGAGAGATGATCAAAATCGAGCAAAGGGGGAGGATGGCAGGGGAGGAAGAGGGGGAGAGAGAGAAAGGAAAAAAAAAATTGGCACCGAAAGAGGTGATCGGCGCCGGATCCGGTGTCGGCAAAGGAGGTTGTGGTGGGTTGGGGTGGGGGAGGAAGAAGAAGAAAAAGGGAAGGAAATTTTTTTTTTTGTGTTTTGGATATTTTAAAGTGTGTAGGTTAAAAACTTTAATAAGTTTTTAGGGTTCCTGTAGCAAAAGTTGTTAAAAGACTAGTATCATACAAACTTGGCTAAAAACCAAGGTTCCAAACAGGCCCCCAGTCTCCTAAATAGAATTTACGTACACGGTGTATTATCATAATTAGATCCGTATATACATAAATAATACGTACACACGAATAAGAAAATACACCCAAATGAATCGTATAAAATACTACAAATAAACTCGACAAATATATTGAATACTATACTATAATAGAAAATAAACTACTAAATAAATGCGAAATAAATAAAAGAGATAATGAAAGAACGCACCCGAAAAATTGATAATGAAATTCGGCCAATTTTGCCTAATCTCAGAGCACTGCTCAAGCAGCCCACTTTTATAATTTAGGAGAAGAAAGAATTACAATAGAATTCTTTGTTTTTTGTATAATTGGATTGGGAAGGTAGAGAGTTTATTTATAACTCTCACAAATCTTCCTTTCTCATAATCCTATCGATGTGGGATTAATTAGAAAATTAGGCCAAAGAAGTAAAGTCAACAAATGTTGGCTTGAAAAATAACAGCTAGGACAACTTTATCTTTCTGACATCAAATGGTCAGAAGGATATTCTTCTCATACATTCTGACTTCAATCTCCGGGAGCTGTCTCTCACAGGAAACTAACGAACTTTCGTACCTAGAACAGCTTTCTTGATTCTCAAAACCTTGCGACTTCTTTGCAAGAACTGCTTGTTTAGGATAATATTGCTTTAGTTTGTCAATCTCTTCTTTGAGTTGCCTGATGTGCTTGACAGCTTCTTCTATGATTGAAATTTTGTCCGTCTAAGAAAAACATATAAATTTAGCAAAACCTCCAAGATATACAAGAATATGTTCTTTATGCACTATTGTTTTCGTTGATCTTCCCTTTCCCCTTTAACGAAGAACCATTAATTAGATTACCTTTGTTATGCTAGGAAGAAGAGTAGATAAAACGATGAATTGCTTGAGAGTCTCTCGACGCCTCTTATCTGCAAATTTTTTCTGCATCGCAATCCTCGTGCAGCTAAACTAGGGATCTTACGTTTTTGAGTTGATGTACATGGGGATTTACCATTGTGTAATTGATCAGGGACTATAGAGGGAGGTTGTGAATCTCCAACAGGGTATTCAGATTCAAGGGCTGAGGAAGAATATTCCCTAGGGCCAAAAAAGTTTTCAAGAGGGAACCAACTAGACCAAAGCTAATCCAGAAATGGTGGAAACAAATTGTTTTCTTCCGAGGAAAACTCTAATTCACCATCTTCACCAAGATGAGCTTCCAAGTATTCTGCGGAAAATTTTCTAAATGGCTCCATTTGCTTTGATGCAAAAATAACACTACCGATATTATTTTGGAATTAATCTTGGAAAAGACGAATCTGTAAGAAAAGTTGGTTTCTACGTATAGGCCTAGAGGCCTGTGGAATGCAGTATAAGCTTAGGTAGGTCAGGAGACTGGACTCCAGACGGGATCCTCTGTCCAATATTTTGTGTCCACTTTTTTGTCCAATACAAAACTACGTAATTCCACTTATTATATCTGCTGATGTGGCACAAAAAAAAGAAAGGTTGTTTGTCTGTCTTATACTTCTTCTTCTTTCTTTTTGTTCTCAAAATTGTTTACTTTCACTTACACCAAAAAGAAAAAAAATTGTTTTGTTGAAAAACTTCCTTCATCTTTTAGGCAGAAAACGGTGGCAATAGGTTTTAAGAATTGTAACGGTACCAATAGGGTTTTGGAAATTGAAACAAAGTTACGTAAACAAAGGAAACCCAAAAAAAAAGAAAAAAGAAGAAGCATAAGGCAGCCAAACAGCCTTTCTTTTTTATGTGCCACATCAGCAGATATAATAAGTGAAACTATGTAGTTTTGTATTGGACAAGAAAATGGACACAAAATATTGGACAGAGGATCCCATCTAACTGGACTCCAAATCAATAATTTCAAGTGAAAGCTTATGTCAATATAAAATGGTCGTCCATGCGATTGTCAATGAGATAATTAATGCACACTTGGATGAATTGCTGCGGTATTGGGTTAACAAGTTGTTTCTTCAAGATTTCGTAACGCCTACAAACGAGTAGGGCATTCTTTTTTAGGGAGGTAACTAAGGCTGAGTTGTCTCCTATACAGAGAATATTCATATTGGCTTAGGCATGGGGTCGGCATCACGAATTTCAGGATTCAGGATGTGTTCTGCTATTGCTCAATAATTTCTTTGTTGTTTGTGGAAGAGGGCAATGAAAGTTTTTTCCCACCCTGTTGTCTTTTATGGAAGGAGAAAATGGCTCAATAATTACATATGAAGTATAGTCCACTGTATGGGTTTGTTGGATTAATGTTTCCTATAATAGCGGTATATATTTCATTCGCTGGTTCCTAACACAAGGGAGAACTGGGAGTGTAGGCCGTGTAGCTTGAGCTGGGATTTTCCTTTACATTTTTTTTTTTTGAGCAATAGTTATACTCTATAGACTTTGTTTGCTTTGTTTGTTATGCGCTGTTGGCACTTGTGCAGTTTTACCTAGTATTTAGGCTTGATGCTGCGTTAGCTGCATAAGAAAAAATATGTAGATGCATGTCATGTGAGTTCTATTGACAAATAAATTTTTTATTTTTGTTCATGTGATTTCACATAAATTCACTTGTATAACCATGAGCTTTTGCTCACTGGCACTAGAGCTGTCTCGCGGGCTGATAAGTCTCAAATTCAAGCCCTAGTCAGAGCCAAGTGTACCACAAGAAAAACAAATATCCAATTTTGTCGAAAATATTTTTCAGTATTCTCAATGTACAAGCAGGTTACGTTGATGCTCAATATAAAGCAATTTAGGTGTATAATTTATTGTTCATAAAGAAATGACAAAATCGTGTTTTTCAAAAGCTGGGCTGTGGCTAAATATTTAAGTACCAAAGTTTTTGAAACGTATTGTGACTGGATCACTTCATGTCAAGACATGTGACTGGATAACATATTTGGTATCAAGCAGATCATTAAACATCATTATCTCCTATATCATAGCTGTTACCATGTTGTTCACTATCTTTCTGTAATTCATTTGTTTAGTCATGCAACTGATGACTATGTTACCTCTTTTTTTGTTCTTGCTTTGGATCCTCACTTGTCTCATAGTTTTGTATGTGTGAATGCTCAGGAATCTAATTTCTCTTTCTGTCCTTTCATGTTTTGCTGCCTACTCAACTGCGGTGGAAGAAAACTCTACATTTAAAAGACTTAGCAAGCCGTTAAGTGCTGGCAAAGTTCATTATTGATTTTAATCGCGATTATATTGGTATGAAAGTTTTGGTTAACATGTTGCAGTGTAATATTAGATAACATCCAAGTATGGTATTTTTTATTAGAACATATTGCTTTCATTCGTTCTTTCGATTCATTCACTATTCTTTTCATTTTTTAGCCACAAGAAAAAGGTCTAAGGGTGATCCAAGCTTCAGGGTTTAAATGTCAAGAATGTTGGTCCTAATTGGTTATACTTAGTGAAAGGGTGAATCTATCAATTTATTAGTTTAATTTTTTATCTTTTTACTATTGATCGTTAATTTTAACAGAATAATTAACAGTGACATTTTAATCAAAACCAAATTATATATAAGTTTTTAAATCATAAAGGAGTGAATTATATAATTAGCCACCAAACCATAGGGATGTAAAAAGTAATTTATCCTATGTCACTTAAATTAATATCGTCGTTAATTTGGGCACGCCAGTTTAAACAGGAAGTCTCGTTTTTACAAACTATAAGTGCAGGAAATGCCACCTTAAAAAAAAAAAGAAAGGAAAATGAAGGAAATGTGGATAATGCTTTGATTCTAACCAGCGCAGAACCATTTCAAACTTTGGACAATAATCAATATGTGATTTTCAAGACTTCACCCGTGTTGAGTCATGATATAAAACTTTTTGTAATTTCAGTGCAAAAAGACATATTTCAAAAGAGCAGATTCTAAAAATAAAAAAATAATAAAGTACCTCAAAGTTTTCAAAGAAGATCACTAAACCATGTTTAAGGTAATTTTTTTTTTTAAAAAAAGGACCTTTAATTTGCCAGAAAAGCTCACGTGCATGGCTGTCTCCTTCGATCCTTCGTAATAAACACCAGTAAGTTTCTTCAAATATATATACTTTGTCTCACCAAGGCATTGAAGAGGCAATATGAATAAATAAATACAGCTCACTCCAGATTCAAGAAAGAAGCAGATTCTAAAAACCCTATTCCGGGGTTGAAAGGCACGACAAATAGGACAAATTTAATATGCTTTTTTTCACACACCAATATGTATTCATCTTGAGATCTATGTCAATTGTAGCTAGATATAATTGTATTTTATATTTTTAATATCCGCATGTTGGGAAATTAATTCTTATTGTCAAAGACGCCTTTTAGTTTCAAGAAGTTGGAATAGGACATAGGGAAGTGACCCTTTTGGAATTTAATTATTCTGCCACGAGTTGATCAATGGATCCCTTCATATCCTTATGCAAGATAGCTTCTTTGTTGGAATATGACTTTGACCTAGCAACTTGGGTAAGTGGGTTGGAGATTATTGTGACTCTCAATTAACATTTTCATATATTTATGGCCAGGTTTACGCAGTAATACAGTGAACCAGAATTGAAATTTTTTTTGTTGATAAACAAAAGATTGTGTTTTAATTGTATATTTTCTTGATTAGCTTAGCTGTTGCTTTACACAGGAGCAAAACCTCCGAATACATCAGAACCACTGTCCTATACTATACAGATGACAATAAAAAAAAAACCACAATGTTAGCCAATCAAACAGCTCCTGATCTAAGCCCCATTCCAATATCAGCTCCAAGCTCTCTTTCATGCGAGCAGATTTAAGCAAAGAAAGACGTGAAATGCATTCCCAAAACCCTTGTTGCGACTACTTGAACAACAGATACTGCTTAAAAGATCCTTTTAAAATATTAAAAGATCCTTTTATTGCACCAACACTCCCCACCCCTCCCCCCTCCTCCCCTTTTCTTGCTTTCTCCAAGCTCTCCTGAATTTTTTATTTTTAATTTTTTTAATAGGGAATAGGTGTGACTTAAAAAACTAGGGGGGAGTAAGAGATTTGAATTCAGAATTTCTAATTCTTAGAGCTTCAGTTTTAGCCACTAAATCAAAATCACTTCCATGTTTCTTGCACAATTTGGAAATTTAGGGACTGACGTGCTAATTTAGTCTTCTCGGTTAAGATGATATTGTCATATGCCGTTTGAAACATCAAAAAATTACGGGATACTGAATTCGATATTTTAGTTGATATCAATGCAAATTTAGTTTGGCCTCTTCAAAAATGAGACTAGCAACTCTTAGAATTTTACACACCTAAATGTGGTTTGATAGTGAATGTCATGCCTTGCACCCTAAATTGAAAATTATCTGATTTTAGATGCTAAAAGTGCAGCTTACTCCGTTCGATTCAAATATTCTTTTCCTCTTTCATTTATTAAATTTCACCTCTCCCCTGCTGAAAGAAAAGGCACAAAAAAAAAGTGGCACCTACTCTATATATATTGACTAGTTTCTTGCTAATTTATGGGAGTTCATACAAAAATATCTGAGAATTATAAACTTTGAGCATTTTTGTGAACCTCTACTTTGTAAAAGGTTAGAGTTAAAAAAAAAAGGTTATTTAGAGAACAGAAAAAAAAAAAAAACCAAAAACTCACATTATTATACTTCATGGTGTCAAAATCAATCCAGATGTTATTGTCTTTTATCATCATCCTATGGATAGTGGCATGTTTAAGCTACTATGATGAAAGATAGTATACCTTTTAGAATCAAAAGCCATGATAAGCTACATGATATTATCAACTTTAGACAGCTTTACATTCATCATAGTACTACTCATCATAAATTTAGACAGCATTATATTCAATATTATTTAATAAGGAATCAAGGTTTAAGTGATCTAATCCATGAATCCGAACAAATTTTTGCACAATATAACCATATTTATTTGTTTACTAGTTTATCCATCATTGTCAGAAAGACAAACTCAATCTATGATATTCTGCATGTAGTTGTACTAAATTGTGTAGTAGAGCATCTTAACATATGTTCTAGCTTGTGGGAAGCATTTTAATATGCTATTGAAGAAATCAAAATAACCCTCATCAATAATTGATATTAAAAAACCTATAATATACTAAGGCGTTGGATTTGATCCCATTTTTTTTGCTCGTTTCGTGTTCTTGATCATCCCTTGTCATAATAAAAATTATGTTAAGCTCAACTTTTCCGGCAAAGAGAAAAGACCTTAACGAATAAACATATTTACAAAATAAAAGATTAATCAGATTATAAGGACAAGTAGTATGTATAATCATTTTTGTTATTTCATAAAAAATAGCATGTATACTTTAGTCCATTCGTACCAAAGAAGACAGCTGAAAGACTATTCTTTTCCCCTTAGAATTTTCACATAAAGGTTTTAGGAAATAGGAAGATGCAGAAAATTTACTCCGGAACTGCCCATTTCCCATATAAAGGGTTAGGTCTGATGTTTCCAATACAGAATTTCTCTTCTCGATCATGATCGGGTTGTTTATTGACTAACGTCAATTTTGGCCAAAGATGGAGAGAGACCAAAATTATATACTAATATCGGAACTTCATCATGTGCAATTAACTATTCTTTCTAGTAGACCGGCTCAATTTGGGAACTTGCATGAGTCACTAACATAACATTATAATGATAGTTGTTTTCATGTGAAGCAAGCTATCAGAAAATCCAAAATTAGACAACATGCCTGTTTTTTTGGCAGACTTTGATGTACCTTCTATCTAGTTTACATCGACCATAACGTGTTGTGACATAAGAGCACATATAATTGTTAATTCAATGATTGTTTTTTCTTTTATATTATTTTTTTTGTGACAAATTTAGGGTTCCAATGATTGATCAAATAATTGATTGAAAGGGGCTAATAATAAATTTGGACAGATAGAAACTTCACTTGACCGGACCCACGTGAAAATATTGACCGAATTCTCTGTCGTCAGTTTTCCACCGGAAAATGCTATCGCGACGTTCTCGGTATCAACCGGAAAAATGCTATCATGGCCGGCGTCACCAACTGTCATTGTTTAGGGATAAAACAAGGCATGCAACTAGTTATTTATTTTGACAAAAAAAATCTAGTTATTTATTATTATTATTATTTAGGTTATTATCACTTTACCCCGTTAACGTTTGGTGCCACTATCAATTTCCCCCTTAATGTTATCTTTTAGTCACTTTACCTCCAATACTAACGGTCAAACTTAACGGAATTTGTTAATTAAAATAAAAAGACATGTTTAACTCATAAAATTATTATCACTTTACCCCCATAAACTATAGTCTCATTACCAATTTACCCCTCGAGTTATTTTTTAGGCAATTTATCCTACCATTAAACTAATTTAGCAAGTTAAAAAATTTTAGAAGAAAATATCCTTCTCTTTGCATAATAAAAATAATAAAAAATTTTAGAGTGGCTCTTCTCCTTTTTAATATTAAGAAAAAAAGTCAAAGTATTAATTTCTTTATTCTTGGCAATCTTATTAATATCAAAAAAGAATAGAAAGATGGAGAGGAGGAGGAGGAGAGGGAGAGAGCTCAATTCTTTTTTTAAAAATTACAAATAAGAAGGAATTAAATACTTTTATTATTTTAAAATTATTTCACTTTTCTGTTTACTACCAAATTCCAATCCTAATCCCGCCAACCTTAATGTAATACGATAATATTAGACTTTTCTTTATTTTATTTCTTTGCAAAATCTAATTTTCTTTCTTCTTCATTTCTATCCCTTTTTCTTTTCCTAGTATTAATAAGTGTGGAAAAAAAGAAATTTGAGAAAACCCTTTATTTTTATGTTTTTCAATCTCTTAAAGTGAAAAAAAGAAGAATAAATTCCAATTTTTTTATTTTTAATTATATATAAAAAAGGGTAAATATATTTAAAATTTTTTGACCCTACTAGTTAGATTAACGATGAGATAAAATGCCTAGAAAATAATATCAGAAACTAAAGTGATTGTATCACTATAATCTAAATGAATAAATTGATAATAACAATGTAATAATGCTATAGAATAAAAGGGTATTTTTGTCTAAAATTTCTTAACATGTTGAGTTGAATTATTTATGGGGGTAAAGTGATTAAAAGATAACATTAAGGGGTAAACTGATAGTAGTGATATAGTTTAAGGAGATAGAGTGATAATAATTCTTTTTTTTTTTTTTTGGGATAAGGAATGCAACTATTTGTTAGGCTTCCAGAACTCATGATTACAACATCCTTAGAACAAATGGACCTGTCCAGGCATTAGTCCAAGTTCAGAGAAAAAATATAAGCCCAGTAAAACCCACGGCTAATCTCTACTCGGCCTACTAAGAAATGATATAGTCCATGTTCCGGTCACAATTGAATCGGGAATTACACTTAGAAACAAACTCTACTGGCCTAATGAAACATAAGGCTCGGCTCCAATTTTTTCTCGGCGAGCAGGCCAGGATTGGGCGAGCTAGTCCCATTAACAGTCCTAACAATCATATGAGATTAATATAGGTTATTATATGGACCATATGAAAATCTAGACAGCTTAAACATTTCACTAACATTCATGCTGGTTGATGCTATATATAGACAAGAAATTGAAAGATGTCATAAAGGTTCTTCCTTTGACTCTACTAGGGATGGCAATGGGGCGGGGGACCCCTCCCCCATTCCCCGCCCCGCTGCCTACAAACTCCCCCCGCCCCCGCCTCGTCCCCCGCCTCCCACTCCCCCCGCCCCGCCCCGCTTCGCTTCCCCCGCGGGGTTAATAAAATTTTTCCCGCGGGGTTAATAAAATTTTATTAGAGTTAAATTTTAATAAATAATCAAGTACTAAAATATCAACACATCATCAAGTTATTATTCATTTTAATTTTACAATTGAAACTCATAAAAACAATCAAACAAAAGTTATTTGAATACAATCCAACATGATGAAATAAATACAACTAAAATAGTTAAGTATTCACTTTTGGTACAAATACAATCACTAATTCATTATTGTGTTTGTGCTTTTTTTTTGAGGAAAAAGTGTTATTCTATTAAGTGTAATTAGAAATTTAGTATAAATGTATTAGTAAATTTAGTATAACTAATTAATAAATTCTATTAGTAGACATGTCTAATTATTCGTATAATTGATACTATCAATTTTATTACATATACTAATATACATTATATAATACATCTAACTAATAATATCATTATCATAAGCTTATAACTAATTAAATTATATATTATATATAAGTATATATATATATATATAATTTTTTTTTGCGGGTGGCGGGGCGGGGGAGTATACCCCCGCCCCCGCCCCGTTTCTAAACGGGGGGAAAAAATTCCCCCCCACCCCCGCCCCCGCCCCATCCCCGAGAGCCCCCCACGGGGCGGGTGCCCGCATTGCCATCCCTAGACTCTACTATCATTGGGCTCTAGACATGGTCATGGTTCATCATCTAATAGTACCAGTGATAATGTTACTATAGAGGGTTTAGATACTGTTATCATGCTCAGAAATTTGCATATATTCCACCACTTCGTACGCATTATTATTATGAATCATCTAATCAGTCGTTATAGCCAACAGATGCACAAGATAGTTGATTCTTACATGTTACCTACTCAAGGCAACATTATAGCCAACAGATGTTACCTACTCAAGGTCTTGTGCCAGTTCCTTGTAAATTTAATCATTCATGGAAAAATGAGGTGATTTTGAGCTTCCTCGTCATTCTTCTTTCTTGACAAGTATGAAACCACAAATAATATTAGGTGCTTTTAAGAATTAAATGCACTAAATATCTCTAAACTTTAGTCATATTTGCAATTTACCCCTCTAAACTCTTCAAATGCATATTCAACTTTGCTTCTTGACCTTTTTACACAAAAGTGCCCTTGCTTTTCTCTTTCTATTTTCTTTTAGTAAAAGATACTCATTTTATTGATATCAGAAAATATAGCTTTACAATGGAGTAAAAACTACCCACTGCATCAAAACTCGGGTGCATTTGAATAGCACAATACAATCACTATCTAGACAAGTGAGATTTAACCTGTTTGGAAAAAGATTCAGACAAATATTCCTTGATCCAATCCCTGCTTCAAAACTATCTCCAGGTTTTCTTCAGTGCGAGGTACTTTCGACCAAAAGATAGAGGTCGACTGCACACTTTAACCACTGCTGTGACAATTTGCAATAGAGCCATTGTAGAATTCTGGAAAATTTGCCTCTTCCTTTCCTGCCATGTATGCCAGATTATTACAGCCATAACCAATCTTCTAAACTTGTCATCAAAAGAATCAGACCGTGCATTTTTGCTTCACCATTGAATTTTCTGTGGCCAACTTATAGTTCCTCTATAAAGCGAACGCATCCTCTGGAATTTGCCCCATATACAACCTGTAAACTTACATTATAAAAATAAGTGTCCAGTAGATTAATTTTCATGACCACATAACACCCAAAACACACAAAAAAGGGACACATTTGCAACACCCCATTGAACATATTTGCAACACCCCATCTGCACAATCTATCTTTTGCCATCAGTTTGCCTTGAATAGCCAACCAAAATATAAAAGCAAATTTGGGAATACGCCCCTTACCCCAGACCAATTTGAACCATTCCACTATATTCCCAGAGTTACCCATTTGCTTTTTAGCTGATTTAACAGAGAAATCAACCTGAAGAAGAGCCTAACCATGCAACACAATCTTGCCTATGAAAATGCTGCATTAGAGCGGGAGGAGTAGCAGCTTTAAATTCTTTGGCCAAAGATAAGAGTTCTTGTGGCCAATTCCAACCCGAATTCTTTATAAAATCTGCAACCTTCGATTTGGGAGTTAATCCTATACTTCGTAGCAAAGATACAGGAAATGCTTCGTATAAAGAACCCAAAGGGTGCCATGAATCATACCAGAAAGAAGTTGAGATTCCATTGCCAATATTCACTTTTATCAGA
Organism: Coffea eugenioides; assembly: GCF_003713205.1. NCBI lineage: Eukaryota > Viridiplantae > Streptophyta > Magnoliopsida > Gentianales > Rubiaceae > Coffea > Coffea eugenioides. The sequence goes on from NC_040040.1 coordinate 47,101,050, forward strand.
GGTTGGGCAGTATATCTGAGTTGCAATACCTTCCTCCACACCCATGAACAACTAGTAGGAATTTTTGCTTCCCAAAAATTACATTTCTTTAACAAAATTGAATGCACACATCTCCCCCATAATGAATCCTTTTTGCTACAAATATTCCAGATGAGCTACAAATATGCTGCTGTGGAGACGCAGGCTGTGGATGAGGCGCTGCCTCCTCCACCTAACCCGCCTGTTGCAGAATCGCGGGTCTCTCACGGAGCCATGCTGACTGTGGGCAGGCAGGGTGCAGAGCAGGAGCAATGCTGTGGTGATAACGCTGTGGCGTTAGCTAGGGGTAGCAGGTCAGCCGAGGCACCTTCCGCGCCAGCAGCGGGAGTCATTGTGATTGACTTGGGCCGAATGGAACAGCCCGCAGCCGGCTCTGGCATTGTTTCGGAAGTAGATGCAGCCGAGGAGGAGCTATGGGAGGTGTAGGAGTGTTCACGAATCGAGCCGCTCGCGAGCTGATCGCGAGCGGCTCGAGTACGAGCTCGGTCAATATCGAGCTCGAACTCAAAAACATTAAGCTCGTTGGCTCGCGAGCGGCTCGCGAGCTCAATTATATATTTTTTTTATTTTTTTATTTTTTTTAATAGTAAAATTACACATATATCTCTAATATTTTATTATTTGTTAAAAAATTATTATTTTATTTATTTTTAAAAATAAATAATTATTTTTTTAAAAAAATAAATTTATTATTATTATTTTTTATTTTTTAAGCTCGAGCTCGACTCGAATTGCTTAACATTTTGAACTTGTCGAACTCGAGCTCGAGTTCGAGTTTCACAAAATTAACTGAAGGCTCGACTCGATTAGGCGAAAGCTCGACTCGACTCGACTCGTTTGCACCCCTAGGGAGGTGCAAGAAAGGGTGGGTAACCTTTCTTCGAGGGGTGAACCGCAGAAGGAGCGAATGGGTGGCCTGCCGTCATCCTCTACGGCTTTGAATCTAGAGCCTGGGGTGCTTTTGCAGTCCATGGTGCGTTAGGGTGGGAGTCCTCCAATGACCCACTCGAAGAAGAGAGGTACGCGGGTCAATTTCCAATCTGATCGTACTTTACGCTCTAAGGTTATTTCGTCAACTACTTCTTCCTCCATTTTGTCTAATGATTAGGTTCCTATTTTGGAATATTCGGGGTGTCTCACGCACCCCTAACTTGAAAAGACTCCGTAAATTAGTTAAAATGTATTCTATTTCTTTGGTGGCGATTTGTGAACCTAAGTCTCACCTGTTAGACATGGATACGATTCGGGTAAAGGTGGGAATGGATTTTGCAGTTGCAAACGAGTGGGGTAGCGTTTGGGTGCTTTACCAGTCTGCATTTTCTTGTCATTTGATTGGGGAATCTAATCAGCACCTCACATTATGCATCGGATCCCAATTGATAATTGAGGAGATTTATTTTTCCTTTGTTCACGCCAAGTGCACTGCCCACGAGAGGGAGGGTTTATGGGTACAATTGCTGCACAACAAGCCGGAGGTACGGCCATGGTTCCTAGTGGGGGATTTCAATGTTATTGTGAGTGCGGGGGAGAAAAGGGGTGGCTTACCTTTTAGGCATTCCAAGGGGGTTGAATTGTCACAGTTTATGTCATTGGCAGAGGTTGGGGATGCTGGTTTCTCGGGATCTAAGTATACTATGTGCAACAACAGGCAAGGAGTGACTAGGGTGTGGAAGCGGTTGGACAGATTGCTACTCAATTCGGCTGCCATGCAAATGGAGAATACTATCGTCGTGCAACATTTGGGGAGAGATCCATTTGACCATGCCCCTCTTTTGCTTTCGGCGGCGACAAGATTGGATGGTAAGCTGGTGCCATTTAGATTCTTGAATGTTTGGGTTGCGAAGCCAGGTTTTCTGGATGTGGTTAAGGAAAGCTGGTCTATCGCCTTCACGGGTTCGCCTCTCAGAGTATTGTCGGATAAACTTCGACGGGTTAAGCAGGCCCTTCGCAAGTGGTCCCGGAATTCATTTGGTGACATTTTCTTAGCAATTCAGACGACGAAGCAGAAGGTGCTTGAAGCCGAGATATCACATGATACTCATCCGTCGGACGAGTTGTTATTGAATCTACAGGAGGCTCGTGCTCGGTTGAGAAATGCTTTGGTGGTGGAAGAAGAGTTCTGGAGGCAAAAGGCTCGTGTTAAATGGTTGTGCAATGGGGATAAGAATACAAAGTTTTTTCATGCCGTAGTGACTGAGAGGAGGAGGAAATCAGTTATTCATCGAATTAGGAAATCAGATGGTGTCTGGGTAGATGATGAGTCAAGTATCTGTAATGAGGCCGTTTCTTTCTTTCGGGCATTGTTTACAGAAAATGGGGGAAGGACGTCGAGGTACATGCTAGAGGTAATCCCAAGGCTTCTCACTTAAACCGACAATGAGATGTTGACTAGGGCTCTATCATTGCAGGAAGTTAAAGATGTCATCTTCTCAATGGATGGCGAGAGTGTTGCGGGCCTGGATGGCTTCACAGGGAGGTTTTTCACAGCTGCCTGGGAGGTGATCGCTGAGGATGTATATAGGGCTATATTGAGTTTCTTTTGTGGTGCAATGTTGCCCAGAAGTATCACCGCGACTGCAATTGTATTACTTCCCAAGGTTCCATGTCCACAAGATTTCACACAGTTTCGGCCGATAAGCTTATACAATTTTGTCAACAAGGTTATTTCCAAGCTTCTCTCCTCTCGTTTGGCTCGGGTTCTTCCCCGTATTATCTTCCCGCAGCAGAGCGATTTTGTGCCAGGACGACAGATGGCGAATAATTTTCTATTAGCTCAAGAGTTATTGAGTGATATCAAAAGACCCAATCAAGGAGGTAATGTGATGCTCAAGTTGGACATGATGAAGGCCTATGACAGGGTTTCTTGGCTTTTCTTGCTCTAGGTGCTGAGAAGGTTTGGGTTTAGCGAGGTGTGGATTGATATGATTTGGCATCTGATTTCAAACGTCTGGTTTTCCGTGATTGTGAATGGTTTGCCACATGGGTTCTTTAAGTCCACACGAGGCTTGCGGCAAGGCGATCCAATTTCTTCGACCTTGTTTGTTATTGGAGCGGAGGTCCTTTCTCGGTCCCTGAATGCTCTGGCAGAACATAGGAGATTCAAGCCATTTAGAATACCGAGTGGATGCGTCACTCATTTGGCTTTCGTTGACGATGTCGTGATTTTTACGAGCAGCCTGAAGGCTTCTATACATTCGGTCAAGAAGGTGGTGGATGGATATTGTTCAGTTTCGGGGCAGTAGGTTAATTGTCAGAAGAGCTATTTTTTAGGGCACCCCTCGTTGCCATCGCAACGCCGAGCACTGATCGGGTTCATAATGGGTTTCTTGTACAAGCCATTCCCAATCAAATATCTTGGCTGTCCTCTATATATAGGAAGGTGACGGATGAGTTATTTTGCCAATATCTGCACTACGGTAACATCTCGAATATTGTCCTGGAAGCATCAGGTGCTTTCTACTGGGGGCAAAGTGGTATTGTTGAAGAGCATCTTGTCGTCAATGTTGATCCACTGGTTAGCAGCGACGTCACCTCTAAAGGGAGTTTTCGCGTCACTGGAAAAAGTGATGGCAGACTTCTTGTGGAGTTTGACGGGCGATGGCCCTAGGTACCATTGGATAAGCTGTGGGGATTTGTGCAAGCCGCAAACTGCGGGAGGGATTGGAATTTACAGCATTGCGAAGGTGTTCGATGCCTTCTCCGTTAAGCTCTGGTGGAATTTTCGACAGAAGAAGTCTCTATGGGCAGAATTTTTATCCGCAAAATATTGTAAAATGGTCCATCCTTGCTTGGAAGAAGAGGGCACGACGCAGTCTCCTCCCAAAGGCACTGGGGAAGGTACAGCTACGGTATGTAGTAGATAGACTCCTCCTCCCAAAGGCTATGTTCTAATTGTCGCGCCCCATTTTTTTTTAAATAAAAATAAATAACGAGTTTAGAAAATGAATTTTGATTTATTTGATTAAAAATGAATTTTTGATTTAAATAAATAAAGAAAAAGAAGGGCCTAAAATGGGGTTTGAAAGTGCGACGATTTGGGCCCAAATTTTAGTTTAAAAAGGGTTTTTGAACAAAAATCGGAGTCGCCACTTAGTATAGAGTTAAGATGTACCAAGTCACCTAAAATGAGTTTTTAGATAAAATTATGAAAAACTCTTTTTAAACGACTCGTAAATCTACGAAAATCAGAGAAAGTGTTCGGGAGTCACATTTGAAGAAAGGGAAGGCAAGGATAAAAATCCGAGGCACCCTTTCGACCTAACCAAGGTTAGTTGCGTGATTTAGTCAAAGATTTTCTTATTTTAACCTAAAGATTTATCACATTTGGATGTACTATATGAATGCAAACCCTAGACCTAGGAGGGTATCGGGGGGTCGAAATGTATCTTCAAAGCTTACTTGGTACCAATCACATTAATTGTGACGCCCAATAAAGACTCTTCGAAGAAGTCACGAATAATGCAAAAATATGATACTCTAAGAAAAGAAAAAGAAAGTAATAAAAATGATCATAATGATACAAATATACATGTCCTAAAGGAATGCATCATGTCGGGTACGGGGGACTAATGTTCGTGACTCAATTTTCCCTTTAATAGAGGGAATATGAGCATGCTAAGGCTAGAAAGCCAAACTCGTCCATATCCCATACTCAAGGGGTTTTGCTCTAATCTAATCAAGCAAATGTACTAACCTATTTCTAATATTTTCTATATGAAATGCAAATTTAATGTCATGTCTCACACATAGGATTATATGAAATAGGGGATATATAAATATAGGAGGGAATACGGGATAGGGGATAAATATATACAGAGGAAATGAGGGGAAAGGGTTATATGTATAAGGGGAACATGCGAACATGATAAAAGACCCTAAAAAGTGAAATATGCATGAGATGAAATGATTTTACTACACGATCATGATCTAATGCTCGTAGAACTCCTAAGGGTCTAGCGTTGGACTAGCCCATGTCTACAAATTCTCACTAGCATTGAACTAGTGAAAAATCGGAACAATGAGCCACAACTACGTTGGACTAGTGTGGATTCGGGAAAGGGGGCCACAACTAGCGTTGGACTAGTGTGGTGACGACATGCATTTGTTACAATCAAATAAATCATGTAAGACCTAATAAAAGCATGTAAACACATAATATCACATAAACACATAACACATAATCATAATATCTAGATGCAAGGTCCTAAGAAAGCGGTAACACATAGCACATAAACATGCAAAAACACACAAGACAAATATAAAGCAAATAAAAATCCTAACTATTGCATTTGAGAGGGGCCTACTACAATCTAAAAGGGGAATGTGAAATAAAATGAAGCAAAGCAAACATAACTATTACAACTTGGCATTTGAATGCCTTTTAAATAATCAAAATGGAACTAAAATAAATATTCAAAATTTAAACAAATAAAGCAAATAAATAAATGAAATAAAACATTCAAAAAACATACAATTAAGCACATAAAGCCACATAGACACATAGAGTCAAATAAAGTGAAAATAAGGGATAGAATGTACCTCCCTTGAGTTGGTGCCCTAATGAAACGAAATTACTTATTTACCCTCCAAAATCAAAGAAAAGGTCAAGGCATCACAAATAATCACATAAATACGAAATTGAATCATTAAAAGCATTTAGATAACTAAACCACCCATATTCACAAAATAAGGACCCAATTGACAGGAAAAAGAAAGTTTGAGGGGTCAATTTGATTGATTTTTTCAATTGTTTGGGCCGTAGTAGCAGTAGACATCGATTAAGGGGTTGAAGTATAATTTCTTGAAACATTTTTCATGCAAAATGCATGCAAAGCTACGAAAACACTCTCTGTAACAAGAAACCATTACTGATGAAGGCTTCTGCAACCAAACAAACTTTCGGCAAGAAATTTCACACAACACTTTTGAGCTAATTCCAACTAAGCATGGCTAAACACTTCTTAAAAATGCAATTCATGGAAGCATTTCATGCAAGTTTTCATGCAAAGCTACGAAACAAGCTTTGTTTCTTCACTGCTGTTTTTCCTTCTGCAATTTCATCATTCAACTGAGATATCTATGCGAAATAACATCAAACAAAGCCTACTGATTCACTTAACCAAAGCCAAATGCTATATTCTCAAACCCACATTGCTAACATTATCCAAACTACGATTGCCTATTCCTAGCAAAGTCAATGGTGCAACTGATATGAAACTTAGCAAAGACAGAGAGACCAAATCCTGCACTAGACTTGTACATGGAACACCAATCGAACAACAAACAAATCACATAAGTTCAAGCAATCCAAGAACTCAGCAACCTAAACAAGCAAAGGGAGGGTCTGTCCGTGTTTGAGTAAGACAACCTGAACTTCATCAAGACTTGAGAAACGCAAAATACATGACTCATGTTCCCTTAATTACAAAGCTAATGACCTCTCTAAAAAGCAGATTTAATATATATATTGTGCATGGCATTCCAATCAAATAACAGACCAAAGGAAACATGTTATCCTAGCCACAATTTCAGCAAACCAGATGAGACACAATCTGTTCGCATGTACTGCTGCAACAAGCTGCAACAAGCCGAGAGTTTCATGCTTGTTGCAGCAGCTTTTGTGCCCCTAAACTCCAAACAAACACACTCTGAATCCAAGCCATGTATCAACAAACATTGTTTTCCAATTTTCCACATAAAAATCTTGGATTTAAACACATAAAAATGTCAAGGCATAGAAGCATGCCAAATCTGTAAATTTCTTTCGCAACTTGTGTCCTCATTTCTCACCTCAGAGTTTCATTATTAAGCATTAACATGTTGCAAAAATCAAATCCAAACAAACGAAATATGTGCATCTTATACTTATCCCAGCTAAGAAACTAACACAAACAAGCAACATCCATAGCAGCAATGGACGAAGCGCTGAAACTGTGAGCTTTCTTTTGTAACTGTGAATCTTAAACAAAAATAGTCTAAATACAACCTCAAAGATAATCTAAGTTTCTACCTCAAAATCCCAATCCAATCCATCAGATCCTCTACCTTTCCCCCCTAAACAGATTCACACAGAAAATACGTATAAAAGAGAAAGCTTCGGTACTTCATAAGTCAAGCGATTAAGAACAGGTAAAGATATTATCTTTATCCCTTTCAAGATCCAAATAAGGGCTGAGATGATCGAAAAAGGGACCTTCGTTCAACCGAAAATCCTATCTTTCCTGCTCTTGAGTTCTCCTCCTTCGGTTTCCTTGGCAGAATAGTTCATTCTCCCGTCTTCACTCACCCTCTCTCGCTCACTTTTCTCTCAACATTTGTTTTCTCCCTCTTTATCTAACCTCAGCCGTCACTCCCTTTTTTCTCCTCCAAAATTTTTCAGCCGTCACACCCTCGTTTCTTTTTCTCTCCACCTTTTGCTTCCGCCGTCACTCTATATCTCTCTACCACCCCCTTTCAGCCGTCACCCCTTCCACCTGAACCCTTAGCTTTCCTTTTTATATCCCATCCAAACCCTTAAACCTCATCTTAATGGTTTATAAACAACCTCATCTCACCGCCTCTCTCTCAGCCATCAGATTGGTTTCAATTTCTAGATTCTTCTTGGTTTTTGTAGATGAAAGCCAGGTGGAATGGAATTAGCATGATCCAATGGTGCAGGACAATCAAATGGAAAAAGGATGAAAAATGGGATGGAACCGAGCAATGCATTCATTCTGTACTACCACGCATGCCCCTGTTTGAAGTGTTTGCTTTGTTTGCAGCATTCTGTACTTCCACGCATGCTCCTGTTTGAAGTGTTTGCTTTGTTTGCAGTTCACTCGCGCATGAGCTGCCTCCTCCCTTCTTTTTTTTAATTTAATTAATAATGAAGTAATTTTAACAACAAAATAGAAATAAAACAAGATTAACCAAATTAAATGAAATGCTAAAAAAAATTTTTGATTTTGATTGATGATTTTTCCTTGATCTAGGTAAATAAACAACAAATTTTCATAAATTGAATCTAAAAGAATTAAAGCCTATTTTTGTGAACAATTTTCTTTTCCGATAAATTTTAATGCTAAAAATGTCTAAAAGCAAAATCATGAGATTAATAAATAAAAATAGATAACAATAAAAATTTGGTGTCTACACTAATGAATACTGATGCTAGTTTGAACATGCAAAAAAGGAAAGTTGGATGGGGGATTGTGGCAAGAAAAGATGATGGTGGTTTGATTGGAGCCTAGACAGTAAGTGAAAACAGACTTGGGGAACTGGTTGTGGAGGAAGCTATGGCAATCAGGAAGGCCTTAAACATTGCAAAACAGAATGGTTGGAAGAAGATTATGATACAATCGGATTGCAAAGGAATAATTGACAAGATTAACGTGAAGAGTGCGGAAGATCTAAGCGTTAGAGTCATTTTGTTTGATATTTTAAAGATCAGACTGGACTTCACTGAATGTTCCTTCTCCTTCATCAAAAGGGAGGGTAATTGTGTAGCTCACCAATTGGCAAAGTTTGCCATTAACTTGGTAGATGAAAATGTGTGGCAGGAATCATTTCCTGAATGGCTGAATAGCTTAGCCAGTAAAGACGTAGGAGCAAGTGCTCCAGTTTTGTAACTTTTGCATTTGATTAATGAAATTGTTATCGTTTGAGAATTATATATATATATATATATATATCGTTTCAACAAGTAGGAGAATCACAATGCTTATGGTTTGACCAAATCGACCCTTTTTCAACACAAAATAACACATAGTTTAAAAAGTTTTGGGTCATAGCGAAATTTTGAAAAAGATTTGAAAATATTTTGATAGAGTTTCACCTTATAACTGGATGAAACTCTTTGCAACAACCCAATTTTTCAAGAAAAATTCCACATGGCAAAATTTTCAAACATAACTCCAATATTTCCAATGCATTTAAATTTACAAAACATCATAACAAGGTATAAAATTGCAAAGTCCATATATTGCCCTCACCCACACTTAAATTTCACATTGTTCTCAATGTGAGAAAAGAAAATTAAAGAGATAGTAAAAGGTGATACACCCCTATTAAACTTGCGTCATCCAAATCCGATGCCTCGTGATGGATTTCCAACCAAATTTGAGAGCACAAAGCAAGGAGAGTTCATTTAGCACACCACTTCAAAATAGTAAGATTAAAATAAAACAACAACTTAAGAGTAAAATCTTGCAACCATCAAGAAGTAAACATGCAAATCAAGGGAAAATGGGAAAGGGGCAAGCAAGTGGAACCAACACAATGGTTAAGGGATGATAAAAGCATGAAGTTAGCTAAATTTACAAAACAAGTATTTGCATGAATATCCATAGTAAAGGTAAGCTAACTTCACAAAATATGCGAATAATCATGAACAAAGTGAGTTCCACTTATGTATTTGTCATTATTGTCCAAATTTCCAAAGTTCCCTTCAAGTACAAAGTAATCCCAAAATGGAGGCAAACACACCAAATCAAAATGTAAATGACCTTTCTAATTATTCATGAAATGTGAACCACAAATATTATAAGTATATTCATGAATTTTTTCAACTAAAGGTCATTTTTTAATTCATCTCGACTTCTAAAATTACTTAATAATTCAACCAATATATATTCTCATACATAAGATAATCTAGAAACTCAAATGAATATCATAAAACTCCCACAAAACTAATTAAAATGCTATATTGGCCATTTAATATTCAAAATTTTTCACTAAGCCAAATTAAGCATAAAAATTAGCTAAAAAGCACCAAATAAATACAATAAACACAAAGCCCAAGATTTATTTATCACTAACAATCATCAATAACATCAATAAGCTCAATTAAGCACACTAAACTTCATTCATTAGTGAAACTCGAAATTGCCCAAAAATAGAAAATATTCAACTATGGAAAAATTGAAATGACAAAGTTTGGTGAAGATTTGTTAGCTCAAACTTTTTAGGTGATAATTAGCAATGCAAATGATGCAAATAGCTCAAAAATTTGGTTCCAAACAAGCTCCAATTGAAAGATTCAACAAAATGAAAACCTAGCTCTCTTGAAGCTCAAACTCAACTTTTGAGTTGTTTTTGAAAGATTTTAAACCATCAAAACTACTCTAGATAATGTTAGGAGTAATTTCGTGAAGTTGGGTTGAAGATTTAATGGTGAAAAATAGGAGTTTGTGGGTGGTGTGTGTTTGAGTGCATAAGTGTGTGCAAGTGAGAAAGGAGAAGAAGAAATGAAATGAACAATCCAGCCCAGGCTTCACTTTTGAAGCTAAAACCGCTAGAATCCGGCCAGGGATTCTTCGAGGAATTTTAACGAGAGGCCAAAATTCAAGTGTTATCATGTGTTCAAGACTTAAATGCAAATTTCAACTAAGAAAATGCATCTCACACACTGATTTGCACTTAGAAACAACATTTTCATGCATGAACTTTGGATTAGCATGAAATGTAAACATGCATGAAAAACTTCAAATAGTAAAAACGAACATGAAAGCTCTCTATTTACCTCATTGAGACATACTTGTGCACTTTTGATGAATTGCATGACCCCTTAAAGTTGTTGTTAGGGAGAAACATCTCGAGAGAATCCACCAAAGAACCCAATATTTAAGTTAGGAACCCAACTCTAACCAAAAAACTTAAACTATTAGGTTTTGATCCCTTACTTACATATTAAGTACTCTTTTTCCCTCTCTCGAACCAATGTGGGACATAATCCTTCCCCATGAATCTAACAAATTTCCCCTTTCATGAGTAACCCCTCACATTAAATCCAAATTTACAAGCTTTTTTTCAAGTCCATTTTTAATACTCAACACAAGCCCACCTTATCATCTAAGGTCACCTCTTCTTCCAATCATGGACTCACTTTTCTTCAACATCCAAATTGGATTCTGGACCCCTGCCAACCCTGGACTCCTTGGTCTAACCCCAACCGGACCTCCTGCCAAGCTCATGGTGCACCTGGTCCAACACCAACCAAACTCCTTGGCACTTCCGTCCACCATCAAGAAGAGAATTTTTACCGGTCCAACTCCAAGAAAGATCCACTTGCCCATGAGTAGCCCAGTCTCACAATCTAAATCTCTGATATCACCTGTTAGGGAGAAACATATCGAGAGAGCCCACCAAAGAGGCCAATATGTAAGTTAGGAACCCAACTCTGACCCAAAAGTTTAAACTATTAGGTTTCGAACCTTACTTACATATTAAGCGCTCTTTTTTTATCTTTCGAACCAATGTGGAATATAATCCTTTACTTATGAACCTAACAGCTGTAACCTACAAAACACACATAAATACAAATTAAACAACATAAACACATTAAAAACAAGAAATCAATTGATTACCTCCCAACAAGCATTTCTTTATAGCCATTAGCTTTACTACATAACCTCATTTTTCAAGAAGTTTTTAGTAAAGAGTAATCCACTATTTTAGGACACAGTGGATCAACAAAAGATGGCTTGATTGTATGAACTATACATCCAAATGATAAGAGAGATGGAATTAGCTTACCAATCTCAAGTGAGTCATAGATATTACTGACGGGATTTTGATATAAGTACAAGTTTAATTTCGAATTACACCTGTTTTATTGCAAGTATATAGGTCAAATTAGTATAGTAGGGCATATATCGGGTTGATTCCATAGGGAGCAACCTTACAAGTACTGAGACCTTACTTACTATATTATTTAGACTAATAATCAATTAAAGCAAGAGAAGTTGTAATTACTACTATCTAACTAGTCTTAACTAGATAACTTGCAAGATAACAATGGAGAAAATTCACTAAATACTTGAGTCTAGGGATGTAGATTCCACTTATGGCATGTAAGATACAAGTAAATAGATTTATCTCTTGTTACAACTCTTGTTTAACTAGCGATTCATTTCCAATATTATCAAATCTCATTCTCATGATGAAATGGCCTAAACTAGACTAGTTTTTCCTATTCTCATGGTGAATAACTAGATCTACTCTTGTTTCCTTCATGAAATGCAAGGTTAATCCACTTAAGTGTATCTCTATTCTCATGAATCTACTACTTAAGCTCTATTATTTTGTTAATTGATTCAATTTCATGATTCATTTTCATCTCTATGATTGTTTTGTTAATTAAAGTGGTGCCTTGATCCTTTCTTTTATTTTGGAGGGTAAATAAGTAATTGCACCCTATTCGGGCATCAACTCAAGGGAGGTACACTCTGTCCTTTATTCTTGACTTTATTTGACCTTATGTGCCTTATGTGACTTTATGTGCTCAATTGCATGCCATTTGAATGCTTTCATTTTATTTATTTATTTATTCGCTTTATTTGTTTTAATTTAGTATTTTTATTTTATTTTAGTTCAATTTTTGATCATTTGAAAGGCACTAGAATGCCACAATTGTAATAGTTAGGCTATTATATCATTTCATTTAATTCCTTCCCTCTTAGATTGTAGTAGGCTTCCCCCCCGAATGTAATAGTTAGGGTTTTATTTGTTTTACTTGCATTGTGTGACTTGCATGCGTATGTGCTATGTGTTTAATCGCTTTCTTAGGTTTTGGCATCTAGATATGCATGCTTATGTGTTATGTGAATTACGTGCTCACATGTCTACTTGCTTTAATTATGCACATTACTTATATATGTGTATGATGGATGCAAATGCATGTAACCGTGGCTAGTCCAATGCTAGTCATGGTTGTCCCCTCGAGCTCTTGCAAGTCCAATGCTTGTGAGAGATCGTAGATGTGGGCTAGTCCAACGCTAGCCCTTAGGAGCCCTTCGCGCGTTAGATCATGTTTTGTATGACTACACTTCATCTCATGCATATTTTTCACCTTTTAGAGCTTTTTATCATTTTGTATGATATTCCCCTTATACGTATATCCCTTATCCCTAATTTCCCTATATATATACCCTTTTGTATGAAACATGACATTAGACTTGCATTTCATATAGGCATTAGAACTAGGTTAGTTCATTTGCTTGATTAGATTAGGGAATAACCCTTGAATATGGGATATGGACGAGTTTGGCTTTTTTAGCCTTAGCACGCTCGTATTCCCTCTATTAAAGGGAAAATTGAGTCACGAACATTAGTCCCCCATACCCGACATGATGCATTCCTTTAAGACATGTATATTGCTATAATTATTTTATTCTTTTCCTCTTCTTAGAGTCTCATATTTTTGCATTATTCGTGACCTCTCCAAAGAATCATTATTGGGCATCACAATTAATGTGATTGGCACCATTCAAGCTTTGAAGAGAAATTTTGCCCCCCGATACCCCCTAGGTCTAGGGTTTGCATTCATATAGTACATCCAAATGTGATAAATCTTTTGGTTAAAAAAATAAGAAAATCCTTGACTAAATCACGCAACTAGCCTTGGTTAGGTCGAAGGGGTGCCTTGGATTTTTATCCTTGCCTTCCCCTTCGTCAAATGTGACTCCCGAACCTTTCCTTTGATTTTCGTAGACTAGGAGTCGTTTAAAAGGGATTTTTCTACTTTTTCCTTTGAAAACTCATTTTTGGTGACTTGGTACACCCTAACTCAATACCAAGTGGCGACTCCATTTCTCATTTAAAAAACCCTTTTTAAACTATATTTTGGGTCGAATCGTCGCATTTTCAAGTCCCATTTAGATCCATATTTTTCTTTATTTTCTTTGTAAATCAAAATTCATTTTTCAAATAAAAAATTCACCTTTTCAATTCAATTATTTTTCTTGTAAAAAATGGGGCGCGACAGCTGGCGACTCCACTGGGGACTTAGAGAGTCCGAGCATTTGATTTAGTCGATTATTTTCTCCTTTTAACCTTCTTATATATTACATTTGGATGTTTAGGATTGCATTTTTTCTTTTATTAGGATTTTTGCATTTCGTGCGTATCAACTCACTTCCTCACACATTCGCCTACGATTGTTTTGATGGATGGATGGTTTATTTATGTGATCCCGCGATTTGCATTGCATTTGGATGGGGGACATTACCCTAGAGCCTCGCGTTGGTTCTTGATCCCTCTCCTCCAAACGAGCACTAGCATAGGTGCATACGCTTTAATTATTTACCCCTTATTTATTTTTCTTTTAGTGGCTTGTCACGCCACTCCACCCTATTAGGATTAGGCGACCCACTTGGACGTGTGATCGCGACACGACGTGTGCATAGCATGATCCAAGGGGTCACTCAATCTTCCGCTTTAAGCTTTGGGTTAATAGCCTTTAGCTTTTAGTCGAAGGTTGAGGATTTTTGATAGATTCACTCAGGCATGTAGCCGTGACACGACGTGTGCGTAGCAATGTCTGGGGAATTGCTCGAGCCACCGACAAAGAACCTTGGGATTGATGACTCTTGGTTTCCAAGTCTGAAGGCTCGGGGACCTAAAACCTATCGAGTCTAGATGCATTAGTGAGCCAATACCTCATGCATCCATGATAGCTTGCCTAGGGTAGAGTCTGTCTTGCCTTATTAGGGACACTATTCACGAGGGGAGGGATCCAACCCCTCTTTCCCTTTTATTGCTTTATTTCTTTGTATTGATTTTATTGCTTTATCTCGTTGCTACAATGTGTTATGTGTATTTATCTGGCTGAACTAACTTTTCTTGGTTTTGTCCCCATTGCATTCACAAATCCTAGCAAATAAGAGATCTGACATGACCTTCTTTTACAACCTACCCTTGTAGATAGGCTATGGCACGTTTAAGAAATTTTGGTATATTTTGTTCATAAATTAATAATGTCATATCATTTTAGGCTTACCCTGGCAAATAAAGGGTCCCTTAGGGCATGTTTCGTTTCAATTGCATACTTACGCGCTTTGATAAAATGGCATCATGCATAAACCCTAGAAAGGGAATGCCATTTAGGAGATCCCACGATAGGAATAAACTACCCTGTGTCTCGGATACTTAATCCAATGAGACTTGCACGTTTATATTTTTGTACCATCCAAAGGGGTAGTGCGCAAGGTAAGGTAGGATCCGATTCTTTCCATGACCCTGGGGCGATCTTTGGTACATTAGAATATGAGCATCTAACAATCATTCTTTGGCCATTTTTAACATAGTTGGTAAAAATCCCTTGCGAAAAGGACATTAATTTGAAGAAATTCACAAATAATTCCTCGCTATTGAGACAATAAATAAATTGAGGCCAAATTTGATTTTTAGAAGGCTCATAGACTAATGCATCGCAATAAGTTTTTTGAAATTACCAGTGGATAGATTGATTTTTAAATAAGCTGTCAATTCTATTCAATCCACTGGACTATTTTATTCACCAATTGCATCCAGTCCACTTTATCAATTTGTTCATTTTTAGGGCAAACTAGTCGATTTTGAATTCATTTGATTAGTTTACCCGCTCTTAGGGCAATCTTATCGTTTTTGAATAAATCATCAATTTCGTCCGATCCATTTGACCAATTTGCCTAGTTTTAGGGCAATTCGGTCGATTTTGAATAAATCATCATTTCATTCGATCTGTTTGATCAATTGATTTCAGTCACTTCATTTGATTAGTTTAATTCATTTTTGGGGTTATCCATTCAATTTTGAATAAATAATCAAATTTCATGCAATGCATTTGACCCTTTTACCCTTTTAAGGTAATCTAGTCAATTTTGAATAAATTATCAATTTCATCATGTTCACTTGATCCGCTTATTCCTTTTTAGGGTTTAAGTCTAAAATTCACAGAATAAATTAGTCGAGGCATTGCAATCCTTTCAAGAGTAAGCTCTCTTTCACATATCATGTGTTGATCAAAGTAAGCAATCCATTCGGACTTTGTCCTCATTTTTTAGGACAAATGTTTCTTCTCACTCCAAATTGGTCAAATTTTTCAAATCATTTTTCACTCAATCAGTTGATCGGATTCATCAGGTATTGTATGGTGCCTACCCAAGAGGATTGCATTTTCATGCTAGGCCTACCCTTGGCATAAAAGGGTTCCCCCATAGGACATGCATACCGATTTTATAGTCTTGATTACTAACTCAGGGTATTTTTCTTTTGTTTTTCCCATTCCCCTGCATTCATAAAAAATGTTTCTATAAGGTGAAAATATTTTTCTATATTTGATAACAATTTTGATCCGATAAAGTTTGAAGGGTAATACTTGATTCTTGGGCAGACCCTGCAATGAAAACATGAAGGATCTATTTTGGAAGCGCTAGGCTAAAGCCTCTAAGAGACTTCATCATTTTTCAAAGAAAAGAAAAATTCTGTTCCGAAAATGAGGCAAACAAGTGTGTATATGTGGAGCTCTTCAGAAGTTTTTCTCTTCTCATTTGTAGAAATTTTGTTTCAAACTTTTTCAGCAATAAAGTTTTTTTATACGATTGTTGTTTTGTATATAATCATGTATATTTCATTCTTTTTTGACTATTTGGAGATTTCATGATGAATTTTAAGAAATAAGACTAAATTAGGATTTTTTTCAACCTCCAGCCTGAAAATTCGCAAGTGTATGCTTTCCAAAATCCTTGTGTACCCTAGATTGATGATCCAAGCTACACAATAAGAGTGCTCAAAATTGAAAGAGGTCACTCAAAAGGCCCCGTGAGATACCTTTTCTCCTTCACTTAACCCAAAAAATAAAATCAGTCACATTGATTGATAAATTACAAATTGGGGCAATCTTTGCTTGAAAAATGTCCGCTGTGTCTAAATAGATTCAACTCACATCTCAGTGAAAGCAAAAATGTACATTATCCTTGTTTATTTTGAGAATTTGGAATGATACTTCAAGCGTTTGTTTCTCTACCCATACAGATTTTATCATTTGCTCTCCCATTTGAGCCTTTGAAAGAATAATTTCGTTTCAAATAGGAGCCTTAATGATCACTACCCTACACTGAAAAATTTTCAAATATTAAAAGGGAGTGAATTTTCAATGACCATTTCGTTACTTTGGTTGTCATGAGGTGTAAGAATGATACTTTGGCCATCGTTTCTACAATCTAAACACTATTTACCCCTTGTATCCTCATTTGAGCTAAAATGGGTGCTTCTTTTCAAAGCACCTATGATCGCACCCCACATTGGGGAAGGAGATTGGAGAATTTTCCAAAAGGGAAAAAAGTAAAAATGCTAGAATTAAAAGAAAATAGAGAATTGCAAATTGGGGAAATTGGGTTCTATTTGGGCTTCCATTTTGAAAAAAAGAAAAAAAGAGAAAAGAAAAGGAAGAGTTTTGTCCGGCGAATCACCTATGTTTCACAAGATATGGATGAACAGGAGTCTTCCTCAATCAATTAATTCAGATGCATGCAAAAATTTCGCATTAATGAAAGTTTCCTTTCAGAGTTAATGTAAGGAACGGAATAAAAGTCATGCCCTTTTCTTTTCCAATCAAATATGCTATCCCTAGTTATCCCTTTTGAGCCTTCAGAATAAAACACTTCGTTTGGCAACCCCTGAGAATCGCTGACAGGTGCCGAACCTGTGCAATAATAAATACCTGCTTAAATAAAATATAATTTCTGTAGATAGTGATAAGCAGGGTCGAATCCACAGGGACTGGGGATAATTTATTTCTTTTAGAGTCCGAAGTATGGGGGGTTTTTGAAAATGAGAGTAACTAAATAAATTAACTGCAGAAAATAATTAATTCAAAGAAATAATTAAGGGAAAACTCAAGCCAAAGGTACACTTCAGAAATGGTTCAGGCACTGATCATTGATTCACAGATAATTCCACATTTATTAATAGATTAGTTATAGTTGTCATGCACGCGATAAACAACCAACCTTTCCTTAATTTATCGATAGCTAAGGTACGACCGTTAGCTATTTCTTTAACCCAAAAACAACCCTAGGTACGACCGTAGGATTTAATTTCTAGATTGCATTAATAATTAGAAAGGCTCAATCCTAACTAACAAACACGCTACGAGGGTTTGTTTAAGCTAGATCGTATGCTCCCCTGACATAAACCCAATTACGCCAGTTGCTACTAAGATAGAGATAACGAACAATTACGGATTCAATTACCTCTATTTAGCAAAATAGCCTATATGAATAATTAATTATTGCGCACTAATCAATCATACATAAGGACTATAACAATTAAAAACAGGAAACACATAAATACCAATAAATGAGGAAGCGATTAAAATAATTTCGATCTCACAGTAATTGTTGAACCAAGTCTTCAGTTGTCCCCTTGACTAGAATTAAGAGGTTAGTCCTCCATTAATGGAGAACAACCATGCGAAAGAGCTAAGCAAAAAGAAAACTAAAACTATGCTAAAAGCCTAAACTAAAACTATTGATTCCCCCACCTCTCGTACGTTTCTCCCTTTTTAAAGCCAAAAGAAAGTCTAATGCTATCTCTAGTGGTCCCCACACCAAATTCAAAGTCTTGTACGTTTCTTTTCCGAGAGTCCAAATGACTCATGCTTCTTATCCGTGGTCCCCGCACATGTGGACAAAGCCTTCAAAGTACTTGTTGTTCCAAATCTCTCTACGTTGCTTTCTTTGAAAAGCCCAAATGACTAAATGCCTTGCACTAGCTTGTGGTCCCCACCAATTCAAGGACCTAAAGGTTGAAGCCCTTAGAAGTCTGCATTTTTCCATACAAGTCCCTCCTTTTTGGTAGTTTTCTGCTTCAATCCCTGAAATTGGGTCTAATACCAAATATAAGTAAATATTAATAATTAAAACAATATTTGACAAGGATAAAAGGGAAAATTAACAATAAAATTACTAACAATTAACACCCTATCAATTCCCCCCACACCTAAATCATGCTTGCCCTCAAGCATGAGAACAACAATTGAACGCCAAAATTTGACCATGGCTGTTACTCCAACCACCGTATTGCCAAGACACCAAGAAAATCATATATCAAGCGACACAGGTCAAGATCCAAGAAAAATCACCCCGGTTAGCATCTAAACTACCAACTCCTCCAATTTAAAACAAACTAATCTAAGAAAAAGGAATGGTTGCTCACATTTCAGCAAATGGTCCAACTATTAATTCAAATCTCAACATTAACCCATAGATCGACAAGCTAACTTTTGACACAGTTAACACAACCTTCAACTCTTTTTTTTTCACACTTTTCTATTTTCTCTCTCTTTTTTCCCTTTTTTTTTGTGAATTAAGAATAGCAAAAGACTTAGTCTCTAGCCATTAGAGCCTTTTGACGCGAACTCAAACATTTGACAGATGGAGGAGCCCGGTTACTCAGCTCCAATCGCTACGGAACCACGCACTCATAGTAACTACTACCTTTTGACGCGAGAATCGACACTTTAGGTGAAAATCCCCGGTTACTCAGTAGTAACAACTAGTGGAGTACAGTCACCTCTTATTTATACCCATATAGCACAATAACTAAAAACAACACCAAAAATAACAGCAGTCAGCCCAAATTTTCAAATATGGAGAACTAAAATTAATAACTTGACCAATTCACATGAAAAATGCCAACAATCGTTCCCTATGCCTAGAAAAGTTAACCAAAAATTGGAAAAGTTCAAGCAATTATTGATATTCACCAAAGAGATGTTCCTGAACTCAACCATATCAACTCGATACCTTTTATTAATAAACTTGGCAATAGCAGAATTAGAGACAACAATCCAGCATCAAACTTGGTATTCATATGAAGACTGACCACTAGGAAAAAAAAAGAAAAGAAAATAAACGAAAAAGGAGATAAATATGAAACTAAAAATAAAGGAAAAACCTTTAGAAACTAAAAATAAAAATACTAGCACCCAAAACTGACCCCCCCACACCTAAATCACACATTGCCCTCAATGTGATAAATAAACAGTAATAGTAAGCAAAAGAGCAACGGTACTTCCCTGAAATCACGGGGATCATGACGGGGCCACAGCAGTGGGTGAGGCGGGGAATGGTTGAGTTGGGTTGGGGTAGGCTAAGATCGAGAGGTTCCGGACCTAGAAGAGAACTTTGATCGCACCATTGTCGCTAACAGGTAACCCAATCAACAGAAACAAAATTACCAACATATAGAGGAACAGGTAAATGCAGTTAAGAGATAGCAACGGTTCGAATGGAGTCCAATATAAGAACAAAGCAACCCCAAAGTGCAATACTACTCCAAAAGCCCCGGGCAAGTCAATAAGACACAACTTAGCAGCAATAAACAAAGGAGGGGCACAGTAGCCGTCCAATTGACTAATAATGCGGAATTGACTCAAAACGTGAGAAATGGACTCAATTGATACCAAAAACTGCCCCCAACAATTGACAAATGAAGACAAAATGTATGCACCCCAACAACGCCCAAAAACTGGCTTCCATCGGACGAGAACAGATCAGTCACAGAACCACAACACAACCAGTACCACTGGTGCACAACAAAAGTAGATCAGAGCAACAAGCAATCAGTCACGAGAACCGCTTAGAGCACGCAACCAATGTCACTAAGCAAAAAGAAGCGTCACGGGCGCCCCCTAATGTAACCAGCAATCGCAGCAATTTGCCCACAATTAGACACCAATGATATGAATTAGACACAAATTGACCCAAAATCGGGACCACTGTCTCTAATTGGACAGTCAATTACCCAATTCAATGATCAAAACTAACAATTGGGCCAAGCAAAAGGCAATTGCAACAACCACTGGAACCAAATAGGCAGTCCAGCACAGATGATTAAGAAATGGAAAGCAACCCTGCAACCAGTACCACTGGTGCACAGACAGGAAAGAATTAAATTCAACGGCAGCAACTCAACCGCAAGAACTTAAACTTTAAAAGTAATCAACCAGTACCACTGGTGAGTCACAGGGAAAAATTAATCAAGCGGCCAACAAATGAATAAATAGCAGAAAATAACCCCACTATGGTAGCAATTAAACCCCAATTCTGTCCAAAAAGTTACCTAGGAAATGCCCAAATTATCACCTGCTTTATCCAGCAAGGCACCCACGACAGAGACACAGGTTCCAGTAGTTGTATATTCAAACAAATGCTAATCAGGGGAAGGATTCAATACAATCCACCTGTCAAAGAAATTTGACAGGTGGCTTGCGCTGTGGGGACTGGCGGTAGAGCTTGGAGGTGGCGCGCGGCTGGAGAGAGAGCGAGGTGGAGAGCCGCGCGTGGTGGAGAAAGAGCTGCGGCGGCTGTGAACTCGCGAGGGAGGAGCGGCGCTTGGACAGAGTGGAGGAGAGCCACTGCAGACGGCGGGCTCGTGGGCTGCGCGTGCGGCTGAGGACGGTAGACAGCAGGGGCGGCGCGAGCTGGTGGAGAGTTGGTGGCGAGTCGTGGACAGCGGGTGAGGGAGAGGCGGCGGCGCAGGCTGGTCAGCGGCGAGAGTCTGGAGGGCGCGCGCAGGTGGGGCAGATCGGCAGGCGGCGGCGCGCAGCTCAGCGGAGAAACAGCGCAGAGGGGGAGCTGGGTTGGCAGGGCGTCGTGCGACCAAACGGCGGAAATGGCTAGCTGCGGCGGCGGACCAAGCGAACGAAAAGAAGGAAAAAGGGAAAAGCAGGGCAGCAGGGAAGAAGGAAGAAAGAAAGAAGAAGAAAGAAAAGAAAGAGAAAGAAAGAAAAAGAAAAAGAAAGAGAAATTGTTTTTTTTTTTTTTATACTTTGAAAATCTAAGCTACGGTGAAACAAAAAAATTTTTTTTTTTAATTTTTTTTTTTTTTTAAAAAAAATTTTAATTTTTAAATTTTTTTTTTTTTTTTTTGTAAACGAAGAACTCCTGTCCTAGGCGTGGGCACGTCTAACTGCTATAGAGTCCGCAGATCCTGAACGAAAATTTCTTTCCCTCAGGCGTGACCACCTGGCGTGGGCACGTCTAACTGCTATAGAGTCCGCAGATTCTGAACGAAAATTTCTTTCCCTCAGGCGTGACCGCCTGGTGTGGGCACGTCTAACTACTAATTTCCTGCCACCAAACATCAAACTATTAATTGACACTAACACTTAACTAAAACTTCAAAAATGCATGAAAACTGAAACAAATAGTCTTGGGTTGCCTCCCAAGTAGCGCCTTTCTTTAATGTCTTTGGCTAGACATGCTATGCTTGTTCACGGGGGATAAAATCTTGTGGCTCGCTTCAATGCTTCATCTTCAATATGATCCTGGTAATCCTCATAGATGGAGTAATCTTTGAGCACACGAGTTACGATTTTCCATGGACTAGTTGATGGCACCAAACAAGTTGATGATAATTTGCATTCTCCATTCACTCCTCCCTCACTTGCATTTATTGGTACAAGATATCTTGCCATCACCACTCTTAATTTATTCCTGTCATGAAATTCAAAATTGTCTGGTATAATAAAGTCAATTTCATTAACAGGAATTGAAGAGTAAGAGTCAGGAGAATAGTGATGAAGGAGTGGAGGGGATGTCACCGCATTTGGAGATTGTTCACTGGATTCATTCACTTGAATGAGTTGATCCTGGAGTCTCATTTTTTGCACTTCAACTTCCTTTTCAACTGCATCTTTAAATCCGTTTCCTTGAAACTCTTGCAGTTCCATGTCATTTGGCCGGATAATTGCACTCTCATCTCCTTCAAGATTGATATTGGTTTGTGAGGGCAATTCTTCAAGGTGACAAGCTAATCGCTCTATCCTGGATGTCAATTGACGCATTTGATCCGCCAGGTCGCGACGGCTCGCTTGTGTCTCCTGATGAAATCGATTTGTATTAGCAATTAGTAATCCCATCATTTCTTCAAGAGACATACCTGACACGGAGGATGATTGCTGAGACTCTTGCTGTTGAAAATCCATTGTCCCCGTCGCATAATTAAAATTGGAATTATCCCACCATCCTTGATCATACCTGTTTGGATAAGGGTCATACCACGTTTGATATTGGGGTGGAAAATCTCCAAAAGTATCAAGTGGAGAACTTAGATTATCTTGAAATGCGGGGCATGTGTCAGTTGAATAACCTGAGTCAAAATAAGTTTCACAATTTGCAACAGCCCATTGATCATTAGGAAAAACATGAGTCTCATAACCCCATTCAGGAACAAAGTCCAGTCTATCATCAAAGTATGGAATGTTAGCAGCCATAAAAAAAAATAAAAAATAAAAAAAATAAATAAGAGAAAAATAAATTAAAAATGAAAACAAGGTGAACTCAAAAAGAAACAAATTAATCTGACACCAGTCCCCGGCAACGGCGCCAAAAATTGACAGGTGCCGAACCTGTGCAATAATAAATACCTACTCGAGAAAAATACAGATTTTGTATATAGCGGTGAGTAGGGTCGAATCCACAGGGACTGGGGATAATTTGTTTCTTCTAGAGTCCAAAGTATGGGGGTTTTTGGATTAAATGCTAACTAAATAAATTAACTGCAGAAAATAATTAATTAAAAGAAATAATTAAGGGAAAACTCTAGCCAAGGGTACACTTCAGAAATGGTTCAGGCACTGATCATTGATTCACAGATAATTCCACATTTATTAATAGATTAGTTATAGTTGTCATGCACGCGATAAACAACCAACCTTTCCTTAATTTCTCGATAGCTAAGGTACGACCGTTAGCTATTTCTCTAACCCAAAAACAACCCTAGGTACGACCGTAGGATTTAATTTCTAGATTGCATTAATAATTAGAAAGGCCCAATCCTAACTAACAAACACGCTACGAGGGTTTGTTTAAACTAGATCGTATGCTCCCCTGACATAAACCCAATTACGCCAGTTGCTACTAAGATAGAGATAACGAACAATTACGGATTCAATTACCTCTATTTAGCAAAATAGCCTATATGAATAATTAATTATTGCGCACTAATTAATCATACATAAGGACTATAACAATTAAAAACAGGAAACACATAAATACCAATAAATGAGGAAGCGATTAAAATAATTTCGATCTCACAGTAATTGTTGAACCAAGTCTTCAGTTGTCCCCTTGACTAGAATTAAGAGGTTAGTCCTCCATTAATGGAGAACAACCATGCGAAAGAGCTAAGCAAAAAGAAAACTAAAACTATGCTAAAAGCCTAAACTAAAACTATTGATTCCCCCACCTCTCGTACGTTTCTCCCTTTTTAAAGCCAAAAGGAAGTCTAATGCTATCTCTAGTGGTCCCCACACCAAATTCAAAGTCTTGTACGTTTCTTTTCCTAGAGTCCAAATGACTCATGCTTCTTATCCGTGGTCCCCGCACATGTGGACAAAGCCTCCAAAGTACTTGTTGTTCCAAGTCTCTCTACGTTGCTTTCTTTGAAAAGCCCAAATGACTAAATGCCTTGCACTAGCTTGTGGTCCCCACCAATTCAAGGACCCAAAGGTTGAAGCCCTTAGAAGTCTGCATTTTTCCATACAAGTCCCTCCTTTTTGGTAGTTTTCTGCTTCAATCCCTGAAATTGGGTCCAATACCAAATATAAGTAAATATTAATAATTAAAACAATATTTGGCAAGGATAAAAGGGAAAATTAACAATAAAATTACTAACAATTAACACCCTATCAATCGCAAACCCCACACTGGGAAAAGTTTGAGTTGAAAAGAAAGGAAAGTCCCAAGAGGTGAAAAGTGATAATGCAACAAAATCAAAAGAAAGAAGAGAAAAAAGAGAAAAGAGAACCTCGGTTGAGCATAAACTGGGGCAAATTTTTGAAAAGTTCAAAAGAATGGCAGAAGGCCGAAAAGAGAACAAAATGAAAGAGAAAAGAGCCTCAATTGAGAATAAACTGGGGCAAGTTCTGATTTAACCCTAAAATAGGGTTGGCGCACCAATGTGATCTCAGATTCTTCAAACCGCTTTTGAAATCCGCTTTCAAGTCTTAACTTTTTTAAGCACCCCACCTGACCCTATTACAAAAGCCGAAAGTCCTGACTTCTGTTCTTTGCAATGCCCCTGTCAAGAAAATTTCTGATGCCGAAAAATTTTATCTGTACTTCTGAATTGCTTGGGTATGAGGTTGACGCTACTCACCATGTGAAAACCCACCAGATCGAGGAAAAGGAAAAGAAGCCAAAGCAAAGCAAGAAAAGTAAATGCAAGAAAAATATAGAAAAATTCGACGTTGAAGCCCCTGGTGAATAATGAGAAAAATGCAAACAAAATCTGAGATCTTTGAGTTCAAAATAGGGGCAATTTTGAAAAATGTGATCTTCGGTGCAATGTTCTTGAGAATCTTATGTCTTTAACTATCGTTTTCAAGCCACATTACAAGCTCATAAAGTCCATCGTTGACTTATTCCTTCATGACAACCCAAAGTGAGAATTATGCTCATAAGAAATCCATCAAATCATTTGTGATCATAAGGGTATAACCAGTTTTCACATATTTAGCTATCGTTTCTACCCATATGTTGCAAGCTTAAAGCTTGTATGTTGACTAAGTTTTCTTAAGAAATGAGGGTAACAAACTCTTTGCTTTCGCTATGATGTGATATTGAACGGTTTACATACAATTTTGGGCACAAGAATAAGACAAATCCTGACCTCTCACTTTCCTTAGCCACCTCAAAATCAGAAATAAAGTCACTTGATTGGTCCTGAAAGATGAGCCAACAAGAAATGGTGACCTATTACCCAAAGCATCGATGCTAAAGTGAGGAAGAAATCTTTTGTAATTTGGCATTATTTTGAGAAATTCATCATGAAATTTTCTGTATGAGTCTAAATAAGACGTTCAATTTTCTTCACATTATATAGGAAACACAGTTTCTTATTTTGTTCAAATAAATGGAGAGGCATCCAAACCAATTTTTGCAATCAAATGGGCCCACACTGGGGCAAAATTTTTATGTGTAGGATTTCGCAAAATAAGCCCACACTGGGGCAAATTTTTTATAGTCCATTTGAGGATCTCGTCAAAAAGTCAAGCAAGACATTCTTAAATCAATTACGCTGCTCTTTTCATGAGTAGTAGATGCATCAATAAATTTAAGTACATGTTGTACTTTGGAAAGCCCCTGTGCAGGTATTCATGGCTGAACATAATGAAGAAGCATCCAGTGATGTGAAAGGCCGATATTGGAAAAAGAGAAGAAAGAAGAAAGAACGAAAAAGGGCCTCACACTAGGTCAGATTTGTTGAAAAGATTTTCTCGAAAAAAAAATCAAAAAAATCAAAAAATCAAAAAATTAAAAAAAATCAAGTCTAATTTATGGTTTCCTGACAAATCAAAATTAATTTCTTGTTTGTTTTTGAAACATCACGTTGGGCCTGGATTTTGTGCCGCCAACATCACAAAAGTCATGCTGGGCCTAGACTTTGTGCCGCTTACATCTCGTTGGGACCGGGTTTTATCTCGCCAACCTTGGCAGGCTCGGGTATTATCCCACTGACCAACCATCAAGGCAGGCTCGGGTTCAATCCCACTGACCGACCAACCATCAAGGCAGGCTCAGGTGTAATCCCACTGACCGACCAATTCTTAAGGAATGCTCGGGTGTTGATCCCACTGACCAATTTGCCAATTATCATGGCAGGCTCGGGTGCTATCCCACTGACCAATTGACTAATCGAAGGCAGGCTCGGGTGCTATCCCACTGACCGACCAATTCTCAAGGCAGGCTCTGGTGTTGATCCCACTGACCAAGAAAATGATCAGGCTTGGGTGTAATCCCACTGACCAACCATCAAGACAGGCTCGGGTGTAATCCCAATGACCAATTTTCAAAGGCAGGCTCGAGTTTAATCCCACTGACCAATTCATCACACTGGGGCAAATCTTTGGACAATTTTTTGAAAAAATCTTATACAGTCTCTTTATACATACCAGCATTTCGTTTATTCTGCCACTAGCCGTTGGGTCAGTCCCACTAGTGAGCATTTGATTTTGCACCGCCACTAGCCGTTAGGTCAGTCCCACTAGTGAGCCTTTCATTTCACTGCCACTGAACATGGGTTAGTCCCACCAGTGTGCATTTCATTTTCATTGCCGCTAAACATGGGTCAGTCCCACTAGCGTGCATTTCATTTTCCACTGCCACTGAACATGGGTTAGTCCCACCAGTGTGCATTTCATTTTCATTGCCGCTAAACATGGGTCAGTCCCACTAGCGTGCATTTTATTTTTCACCGCTACTGAACATGGGTTAGTCCCACCAGTGGGCCCTTCATTTGCATTGCCACTAAACATGGGTTAGTCCCACTAGTGAGCACTTTACGATTTTAAATTTCTGTTGGAGTCAGTCCCCCCGGGTCAGTCCCGATTTTAAATTTCATGTTGGGGTCAGTCCCCTCGGATCAGTCCCGATTTTAAATTTCTGTTGGGGTCAGTCCCGATTTTAAATTTCTGTTGGGGTCAGTCCCGTTAAATTTCTGTTGGGGTCAGTCCCCTCGGGTCAGTCCCGATGTTAAATTTCTGTTGGGGTCAGTCCCGATTTTAAATTCCTGTTTCGGGTTAGTCCCGATTTTAAATTCTCTGTTGCGGGTCAGTCCCGATTTAAATCCCCTTGTTCGGGCCAGTCCCATGATTTTAATTTTGTGCGGGTCAGTCCCATGATTTTAAATTTCTTGTTCGGGCCAGTCCCATGCTTAAATTTTCGTTCGGGTCAGTCCCATGATTAAATTCTCATTCGGGTCAGTCCCATGGTTTAAATTTTTGTACAGTTTTCATTGCAAAAGCGTCAGTCGTTCGAGTCATTCGCAGCCAAATAACACAGGTAAGTATTTGGTGTCTACTTCTTTGTCTCAAGTTTTTCCAAAACTCAGACAAAGAGGGGCAAACTGTAGACACCAAATTTTTAAGGTATTTTTGTTTACTATTATTTTTATTTTTGATTAATTTCATTTACTTTTAGTCTTTTATTTTTAAGTCATTTTATAATTTAATTAAACTTTAATCATTTAATTTTTATTTTGTTTGTTTCAATTCTAGGTTTTTATTTTATTTGATTTTTTGTTTCGATTCGTGTCTCTTGTCTTGCTTTAATTGAATTAAGAGTTTTGCACTAAATTTTCGGGAAAAAAAAAGAAAAAGAAGAAAAGGGAAAAAGAAAAAAAAAGGAAAAGTCAATCAAAGGGACAAGAATGAGACACATAAGCCTACTTTAGAGTTTAAAATCTTGGCCTTTCATATTAGGTTTAGTTTTTTTGGGGTGCCTTTAAAAATGAAGCAGCCGCAAACAAAAAAAGGGGGAACTTTCAGGAGAGCAGAATGAGAAGGAAAGCCAGAGATAGTAGACGGGGGAAAAATTGCAGAAAAAGGGGAAGAGCTAGAGAACGACTAGGGTTTCAGGGAGGAAAGAAAAGAAACTAAAACAGAGAAAAGAGAGGGACAGCTGAGAGTTTAGACAATCGGTCGACTGAGAAAGAATGAGGAAAGGGGAAAGCTACGGCTGAGGGAGCAAGGCTTCGGAAAAATGAATGAAAGAAAGCTAAGGAAAGGGCCAGAGGGAAAAGCTTTAGGCGGATGAGAAGCAAAAGAAAAACAGAGGTCGGCGGACGAGACAAAAGCGTAGGTCTTGCGACTGAGAAAGACGATAGAGCTGCAAAGAAAACAGAGCAAGGACTACTCATTTGAAGAGCTGCTGGAACCGCTGTCGCTCATAGCCGCCACCACCACGTCCGGAGCCAGCACCGCCGCCTGCGGATCACTGTAAGTCGCCTCTTTCCGTTGCATTTCATTACTCTGCCGCGGGCTGCTATGGCAAAATTTTCATGTCGATTGTTAAGATTTTTAGAACATACATGCTTTATTTGTGGATCGAGTTGAAGTTTCTGGGTTTTTCTGATAATTTTAAGGCTAGCCGTGACTTTGTTGGGGTAGGGAATTGCTGAAATTGTTACACTTATGTGTTGTTTGATGAAATGCTCAAACAAAAATCTTCAGCCAAAAGAGAAGAGCTTATGCAGAAGGAATTCTAGCCATATTCTGTGCATTTCATTAGTTACGGGAAAGAAGAAAATTTATCAGCTTTGCATATCTTTCGGTTAAAAATTCTCCAGCTTTCCCAGTTTTCCAGCCTTGCATTCACGCCCCATTTGTAAATCTAGAGCTGGGGTTATATTCAAGCTTTGGGTTTTAGACGAGGAAAATCTAATAGATTTGTTTTGCACGTCATTCGAAATTTCGATTGGGTTTATGGTATGGCCAGTTTTTGTTCA
This sequence comes from Coffea eugenioides, assembly GCF_003713205.1. NCBI lineage: Eukaryota > Viridiplantae > Streptophyta > Magnoliopsida > Gentianales > Rubiaceae > Coffea > Coffea eugenioides. The sequence continues at coordinate 47,130,120 of NC_040040.1, forward strand.
ACTCCTGCAATGCCTACTGATCATGAATTCCAAAATGTAGCATGCTTTCAAATGGGCTGCCCGTTCTTGTTTTAAAGCTCCCTCTACAGACATTAGGAAGTTGTGGATGGTTTGCCTAGCATTTTGTTGTTTTCATGGTTTAGGTCTCAGGATGTTTCCTTGAAAGTTTGGTTTGACGTTTTCGGCAAATATTAATGATTCTTTGCTGCCTTTTCTATTTAGTTGTGGTGTTTGGATTTTCTGAGATAGATGATCATGTTTGGATGATGTTATTTGACTGGGTTGAAGCCTTGTTGATTTTAGATTGATAAACTAGGGAGTTTTGCTTGGGTCTTGTATTTAATCTACCCGACGGAATAAGGAAGAAGGTTGCAGCCGAAAGTTGCAACAAACTTCATTTTTGCTTGTTGAATGTTTTGGATTGTTCGAAGAGTTTGATTTGTTTGTTGCGGGAAGTGTTTGATATTTGAACCATAATTGGTTTGCATACTGCTACATCAGACGTCATGAAGTTATGTGCATGAAAATTTCTTAAAAACTTGCGCAAGTTCCTTTTAAGTCCTGCTTGTTTGGATGTGGTGTATGTGTGTGTTATTGCTTAATTTGAGTTTTGAAGTCTAGATGAAAAGTTCTTGATCAAAGTTTGTCTGGAATCCTCATTTGAAATGAAAGTGAAGTAGCAGCGTGTGTGTTTTTGATTGCAGAAACATAAGCTTCGTAACTTTGCATGAACTTGCATAAAACTTTCAAAAATTGCACCTTGGCCCCCCAGGTCTTCCCTTGTTTCACTATGACCCAAAATCTGGGAAAATTGAACTAATTTTACCCTTTTAAGTTTAATCCTCTGTTTGCATATTTTATGTGACTTTTTGGATAGATTAATTCTTGATTTTAGGTCATAATTATGGCTTAATAATTTTAGTTGATTTGTTTATCTTGTTGGGCTTAGTGAAATACATGTTGTGGATTAAGAAGTTTTTTGTTTGGGCTTAGGAAGATAGAGCCCAACATTTTTTGGTTGGGGTTTTAGGATTGGGTTTGTGATTAGTTGGGTTCAATTGGTAAGAACAATTAGGCTAGCCCATCTGTTTTGCTTGGGTTTCGATTGGGCTGGGGGGGAAGTTTTGGCCCAAACAAATAAATAAAATGGCCCAATGGCCTGTTTTTAACAATCTGGTAACTGGATTTGCAAACCAGTCCCTGGATTTCTCCTTAACTATACTGTGGCCCTAGACATTTTCAACTTTTTTCAATTGGGTCCTTAATTTAATTGCAAAGAGGTCCCTAAACTTTACTTTGCTTTAACTTTGACCCCAAAATTTTCTTTTATTCTTTTGACTTCTTGAATGTGGGTTGTTTATATGATTTAATTGATTCAATTTAATGATTCATTTTCATCTCTATGATTGTTTTATTAATTAAAGTGGTGCCTTGATCCTTTCTTTTATTTTGGGGGGTAAATAAGTAATTGCACCCTATTCGGGCATCAACTCAAGGGAGGTTCACTCTGTCCTTTATTCTTGACTTTATTTGACCTTATGTGCCTTATGTGACTTTATGTGCTCAATTGCATGCCATTTGAATGCTTTCATTTTATTTATTTATTTATTCGCTTTATTTGTTTTAATTTAGTATTTTTATTTTATTTTAGTTCAATTTTTGATCATTTGAAAGGCACTAGAATGCCACAATTGTAATAGTTAGGCTATTATATCATTTCATTTAATTCCTTCCCTCTTAGATTGTAGTAGGCTTCCCCCCCGAATGTAATAGTTAGGATTTTATTTGTTTTACTTGCATTGTGTGACTTGCATGCGTATGTCCTATGTGTTTAATCGCTTTCTTAGGTTTTGGCATCTAGATATGCATGCTTATGTGTTATGTGAATTACGTGCTCACATGTCTACTTGCTTTAATTATGCACATTACTTATATATGTGTATGATGGATGCAAATGCATGTAACCGTGGCTAGTCCAATGCTAGTCATGGTTGTCCCCTCGAGCTCTTGCAAGTCCAATGCTTGTGAGAGAGCGTAGATGTGGGCTAGTCCAACGCTAGCCCTTAGGAGCCCTTCGCGCGTTAGATCATGTTTTGTATGACTACACTTCATCTCATGCATATTTTTCACCTTTTAGGGCTTTTTATCATTTTGTATGATATTCCCCTTATACGTATATCCCTTATCCCTAATTTCCCTATATATATATACCATTTTGTATGAAACATGACATTAGACTTGCATTTCATATAGGCATTAGAACTAGGTTAGTTCATTTGTTTGATTAGATTAGGGAATAACCCTTGAATATGGGATATGGACGAGTTTGGCTTTTTTAGCCTTAGCACGCTCGTATTCCCTCTATTAAAGGGAAAATTGAGTCACGAACATTAGTCCCCCATACCCGACATGATGCATTCCTTTAAGACATATATATTGCTATAATTATTTTATTCTTTTCCTCTTCTTAGAGTCTCATATTTTTGCATTATTCGTGACCTCTCCAAAGAATCATTATTGGGCATCACAATTAATGTGATTGGCACCATTCAAGCTTTGAAGAGAAATTTTGCCCCCCGATACCCCCTAGGTCTAGGGTTTGCATTCATATAGTACATCCAAATGTGATAAATCTTTTGGTTAAAAAAAATAAGAAAATCCTTGACTAAATCACGCAACTAGCCTTGGTTCGGTCGAAGGGGTGCCTTGGATTTTTATCCTTGCCTTCCTCTTCGTCAAATGTGACTCCCGAACCTTTCCTTTGATTTTCGTAGACTAGGAGTCGTTTAAAAGGGGTTTTTCTACTTTTTCCTTTGAAAACTCATTTTTGGTGACTTGGTACACCCTAACTCAATACCAAGTGTCGACTCCATTTCTCATTTAAAAAACCCTTTTTAAACTATATTTTGGGTCGAATCGTCGCATTTTCAAGTCCCATTTAGACCCATATTTTTCTTTATTTTCTTTGTAAATCAAAATTCATTTTTCAAATAAAAAATTCACCTTTTCAATTCAATTATTTTTCTTGTAAAAAATGGGGCGCGACAGTACTTAACTTAGAATGATTATTAGTTAATTTGATATGAATATAAATAAGAGTTTTCAAATTGAACTAGCTATCGTAGTGGATAAATCCTAAGCTCTATACTTAATTATCTAATACACTTTATGCATTAGTTTAATTGTGCATTTTTTTCTTATTTGAAGATAATGGATTAATAGTGAAGTTTTGTATTGGATGTTAATTGAATGTGTGCTATTTAAAATGTACTTTGTTAATTGAATATGCTCTATTTAAAATTTCTACCAATTACAATTTTGACACAGTATGGTTAATAATTTTTGAGACAGTATGGTTAACAACAAATGGTTAATAATACATTAGTAAATTATTTTCAAAAAAATTAATATGTTAGTAAATTCAAATAAAAGTTAAAGTTACAAAATTGATTGAATTAACTAGTACCGAAATTTTGTGACGACAAAATAGTAAAAAAGTTGGCGGGGACTCTTTTGTTGAAAATTGGGAGAAATAAACACTCTTTAACTCATAGTACTCTCCAGAGAGATACAAGCCACCGTTCCTTTTCCCAAACTCCCCACTCTGACTCTTCACTTTTCTATCTCGCATCCCTCAAAGAAGAGAAAACACTCTCCATTTTCCTTAAACTCTCGGCCAAATATGGATTCCCCAAGCTGAAATCGATTCATTCTCCCCTAACTCTAAGGTAAGTCCTCTCATATCTCTCCTTGTTTTTCTTCTTTTTCCCCCAATTACGTTGCCCTAATTTTTTTTCTTTTAGATTGTTTGAGTTGTGGGTTCAATAATCTCATAGAAAGATTTAAGTTGTGGGTGCAATAATCTCCTTCTCCGTTGCATTAGTTCTTCCATGTATTAGAGCTTCCATCCTCAATTCTCCGGATTACCGAAAAGCCCATAGACAATAAGAACTTAAAAAAAAAAACAAGAATGGGATTAATTAGGACTGTTTTTCATTTATGTTAGGTATGGTTTTTGGGGTATATTTAGCCCAAAACTACAACGTCCCCAATGTTCTAAAGCTCCGGAATACTAGTTTGGTAATTATCAACCACATTGAAGAAAATTACCGTAAGCCCAAGAATCGACACATTGGTGAGTAGTTGGCCAGCATTTCTGGCGTTATGTTTAGTCCACCAGGTGTTTGATTTGAGTTTGTTTTCTGTTTAGGGGATACCTTTTGGGAGGATTTTTTTGATATAGAGAGAAAGGTGTTTTGCAGGTCTGGGATTTATAAAATTTAGTGGAAGGATTACGAATTTAGTTATAGATGTTGGAAGAGGGAAATAAGAGAATTTTAAAGAATAAGACACTTCAAATTTTGCAAGTAGAAATGTCCCCCAAAGATGGTCAAATGTTTTGTTCAAGTATTCTACAATCTGTCCAGCATCTTGTATGGCCTATTTTGTCTCATTTAATCCTGTTACTGTCTTACTGTTGTATTTTTTGCTTGTTAAAAAGTCATCTTTGGAGCATGGATTACTTTTGATTAGCTAAAATGATCTCTGGAACATAGTCATCCCTGGTTGTTAAAAATCACTTACCACTAATTAACTGAAACACAGATTACGCTTGACTATGCTTGATTGTAACGACTATGCTTGACTATCCTTTAACTTTTGAGCAATAATGTTCTATTTAAATTCATAGTTTCAGGCCTTATTAGATCCATCTACATATGTACAATTTGATGTGAATTAGACGCCAAAACCTTAAATTGTTTGTACTATGATTTGTATTTTTTTTTTTTGCTATGCTTGAAGCTGCTGACATGGGTTCGGTGTCTCGGTAGGAGGTTGTTATTTAGCTGCTTATACTGATTATGTCTTTGTATACATGGCTAGAATATATGGGTTCATGCTGCATCAGCTAGTCAAAAAATTGCTGCAACATCATCAAGGGATGGATTGGCATCTCCTACATCTGTTGAGATGCAAACATATGAGCCTCCCACTGCAGCAGGTTGTATCTAACCAATCCGTTGGTGGAAATAATACACCTAATGAGAGCAAGGATCTTCATGACAATGGAAATGGTTTGTAAGATCTACTTGTAACTGCATTACAACTTAATATATCTCATGTCATGTTTCATTATTTATATTAATAATCTTCTAAATATGTTTTGGTTAGACCAGGTGAACTTAAGTAGGAAGAGAGGTCATACTCATAACATTGCATTGTTTAAGGAAAAAAGGGCTGGAAAGAAAGTAAAAGTTAACATCTCAGAATTGAGTGGAAGAATAATTGGAGAAGGTGCTCGAAAGTTTATCTCAAAGTTGCTCGAAAGTTTATCTCAGAGAAACAATGCTGAAACTCACTAATGTAAGTTAACTTCATAGGAGAGAAACAATTTTCCACTTGACTTATCAAGTTGTATCATTTTTACTGATTTTGGTATGATCGAACTTCATATTTCAGAATAGTTTCACTGATGATGAACGTCAACATATTAAGTCAGCATTGCTTAAGCAACTAAATTCACAATACCGAAGTCGACATTATACATTTGATAAGATCTTCAAACAATCTGGGACAATGGAGGAAGCACTAGCAAATCATCTTGCATATGTGGTAGAAAATGATTGGAGTTTCCTTTGTCACTACTTTTGCAGTCCTGAATTTAAGGTAAATGGCCTGATTGTTTTTCAATTACTGTTTCTTAGTACTATACATGCTATATTTTGTTGAATTTGATTACTCCTTTCACTTCTTTAATGTAGGCAATGAGTGAGAGGAATAAGATTAATAGAATTGTTGTACCTTAATTTTATTGATCAGAGATAACATATTGTACTTATGCTTCTTCTTTATGCTTAGTGCGAAAGCTTGTAAGCTGTAATAATCCCAAATCTTGGTACATGAATGAAACAATTTATTATTTTTCTATTGGTCCTTGCTATGGAATTTTCAATTATTGTGTTGTTTTTGGGGTAATTTTATACTCCTTTCTATCTATGCTATACTTGTTTCAAACGGTTGGGTCTTGTCAACAAAGTTTCTATAAAAGTGACAATTTTCAGTTTGTTCTTGGAGACATTTGCATATAAACAAGCTACAAGCGGTCTCTAAGCTAACTAGTAGAAAAGAAATTGGTCTTATCATCAGTGACGATTAAATAAATGAGGTACACATTGCCTCAGTTTCTCCTATATGAATGGGTAGCTCGACACCTTGTATCGTGATTGACATTACTTTGGTTATCATACTTGACACATTGTATCCTCTACTTTGCATTACTTTGGATTGGTTTGATTTAGTTCAGTTTAGTTTATTTGAATGTTTATCTAAGCAAGCGAATCAAAGTTGCTTTTCCTTTAGTGTTGGGCTTGTAGTCTTATCAACTGGTTATATTGTTCATAGCAGTACTTATAGCAGTTCTTGTTGCCTTATCAACTTGTTATATTATTCCTTTGAAGTTGAAGTTTAATAGCAGTACTTATTTCTTGAGCTGATTTTGTGCAATAGTTCGGGGCTGATTTTGGTTTTTTTTTTTGGGCTGATTTTGAACGTACAGCTTTAATTATTGAGGTTCTTATTGGATTGCATATTTTAGCTAAGCAACCTAAGTATTGTTACTTCTCCTTCAGTGTTTTAATCCTCCCATTATCTACTTGTTTTACTACTTTATTACAGACAACTGCTCTTTAAACAAAATTTTGGGAGCTGTCTATAGCAATGACTGAAGAACGTTGAAGACAAAGTCGCAATTTGCTCATGCAAGGGTTCGCTTGGATGTTCTTTGGTTTCTTGAACTTAATTCCTTTTGTAAACGTACCTTATGAATATTTGATATTTGGGCACAATGCTACTTTTGTAGACCTTTGTTGGGTAATGCGCACCTCAATATGACATTTGAGTACTTAATATGCTATATTGGCATGTAGCCTAATGCAACAACTACTTTTGATTATCAATTGTTTAGATTACTTCTTTCTATTTATTTTAGATAAATAATTTACCATGCTAAATTGTGAGTTTATTGAAATGGAGCCGACAATGTTGAACATCACCAATGACAAAAAAGAGCTGTT